>NC_079190.1:9006346-9124086 GCF_029499605.1 Hyla sarda | reverse complement strand
ACTGTACGAGATCTCCTCCTTGCACTCTGTACCCCCCCTGTACTGTACGAGATCTCCTCCCTGCACTCTGTACCCCCCCCTGTACTGTACGAGATCTCCTCCCTGCACTCTGTACCCCCCCCCCTGTACTGTACGAGATCTCCTCCCTGCACTCTGTACCCCCCCCTGTACTGTACGAGATCTCCTCCCTGCACTCTGTACCCCCCCCTGTACTGTACGAGATCTCCTCCCTGCACTCTGTACCCCCCCCTGTACTGTACGAGATCTCCTCCCTGCACTCTGTACCCCCCCCCTGTACTGTACGAGATCTCCTCCCTGCACTCTGTACCCCCCCCTGTACTGTACGAGATCTCCTCCCTGCACTCTGTACCCCCCCCCTGTACTGTACGAGATCTCCTCCCTGCACTCTGTACCCCCCCCTGTACTGTACGAGATCTCCTCCCTGCACTCTGTACCCCCCCCTGTACTGTACGAGATCTCCTCCCTGCACTCTGTACACCCCCCTGTACTGTACGAGATCTCCTCCCTGCACTCTGTACCCCCCCTGTACTGTACGAGATCTCCTCCCTGCACTCTGTACCCCCCCTGTACTGTACGAGATCTCCTCCCTGAACTCTGTACACCCCCCTGTACTGTACGAGATCTCCTCCCTGCACTCTGTACCCCCCCCTGTACTGTACGAGATCTCCTCCCTGCACTCTGTACCCCCCCTGTACTGTAATAGATCTCCTCCCTGCACTCTGTACCCCCCCTGTACTGTACGAGATCTCCTCCCTGCACTCTGTACCCCCCCTCCTGTACTGTACGAGATCTCCTCCCTGCACTCTGTACCCTCCCTGTACTGTACGAGATCTCCTCCCTGCACTCTGTACCCCCCCCCCTGTACTGTACGAGATCTCCTCCCTGCACTCTGTACCCCCCCCCCTGTACTGTACGAGATCTCCTCCCTGCACTCTGTACCCCCCCTGTACTGTACGAGATCTCCTCCCTGCACTCTGTACCCCCCCCCCTGTACTGTACGAGATCTCCTCCCTGCACTCTGCACCCCCCCCCTGTACTGTACGAGATCTCCTCCCTGCACTCTGCACCCCCCCCCTGTACTGTACGAGATCTCCTCCCTGCACTCTGTACCCCCCCCTGTACTGTACGAGCTCTCCTCCCTGCACTCTGTACCCCCCTGTACTGTACGAGATCTCCTCCCTGCACTCTGCACCCCCCCCTGTACTATACGAGATCTCCTCCCTGCACTCTGCACCCTCCCCTGTACTGTACGAGATCTCCTCCCTGCACTCTGCACCTCCCCCCTGTACTGTACGAGATCTCCTCCCTGCACTCTGTACCCCCCCCTGTACTGTACGAGATCTCCTCCCTGCACTCTGCACCCCCCCCCTGTACTGTACGAGATCTCCTCCCTGCACTCTGCACCCCCCCCTGTACTGTACGAGATCTCCTCCCTGCACTCTGTATACCCCCCCCTGTACTAAACGAGATCTCCTCCCTGCACTCTGTACCCCCCCCCTGTACTGTACGAGATCTCCTCCCTGCACTCTGTACCCCCCCCCCTGTACTGTACGAGATCTCCTCCCTGCACTCTGCACCCCCCCCCTGTACTGTACAAGATCTCCTCCCTGCACTCTGTACACCCCCTGTACTGTACGAGATCTCCTCCCTGCACTCTGTACCCCCCCTGTACTGTACGAGATCTCCTCCCTGCACTCTGTACCCCCCCCCCTGTACTGTACGAGATCTCCTCCCTGCACTCTGTACCCCCCCCTGTACTGTACGAGATCTCCTCCCTGCACTCTGCACCCCCCCCCTGTACTGTACGAGATCTCCTCCCTGCACTCTGTACCCCCCCTGTACTGTACGAGATCTCCTCCCTGCACTCTGCACCCCCCCCCTGTACTGTACGAGATCTCCTCCCTGCACTCTGTACCCCCCCCCCGTACTGTACGAGATCTCCACCTGCACTCTGTACCCCCCCTGTACTGTACGAGATCTCCTCCCTGCACTCTGCACCCCCCCTGTACTGTACGAGATCTCCTCCCTGCACTCTGTACCCCCCCCCTGTACTGTACGAGATCTCCTCCCTGCACTCTGTACCCCCCCTGTACTGTACGAGATCTCCTCCCTGCACTCTGCACCCCCCCCCTGTACTATACGAGATCTCCTCCCTGCACTCTGCACCCCCCCTGTACTGTACAAGATCTCCTCCCTGCATTCTGCACCCCCCCCCTGTACTGTACGAGATCTCCTCCCTGCACTCTGCACCCCCCCCTGTACTGTACGAGATCTCCTCCCTGCACTCTGTATCCCCCCCCTGTACTGTACGAGATCTCCTCCCTGCACTCTGTACCCCCCCTGTACTGTACGAGATCTCCTCCCTGCACTCTGCACCCCCCCTGTACTATAAGAGATCTCCTCCCTGCACTCTGCACCCCCCCCCTGTACTGTACGAGATCTCCTCCCTGCACTCTGTACCCCCCCCCTGTACTGTACGAGATCTCCTCCCTGCACTCTGCACCCCCCCCCTGTACTGTACGAGATCTCCTCCCTGCACTCTGCACCCCCCCCTGTACTGTACGAGATCTCCTCCCTGCACTCTGTACCCCCCCCCCCCTGTACTGTACGAGATCTCCTCCCTGCACTCTGTACCCCCCTGTACTATACGAGATCTCCTCCCTGCACTCTGTACCCCCCCCCTGTACTGTACGAGATCTCCTCCCTGCACTCTGTACCCCCCCCCCTGTACTGTACGAGATCTCCTCCCTGCACTCTGCACCCCCCCCCTTTACTGTACAAGATCTCCTCCCTGCACTCTGTACCCCCCCCTGTACTGTACGAGATCTCCTCCCTGCACTCTGTACCCCCCCCCTGTACTGTACGAGATCTCCTCCATGCACTCTGTACCCCCCCCCCCCCCCTGTACTGTACGATATCTCCTCCCTGCACTCTGTACCCCCCCCCCCCTGTACTGTACGAGATCTCCTCCCTGCACTCTGTACCCCCCCCCTGTACTGTACGAGATCTCCTCCCTGCACTCTGTACCCCCCCCTGTACTGTACGAGATCTCCTCCCTGCACTCTGTACCCCCCCCCTGTACTGTACGAGATCTCCTCCCTGCACTCTGTACCCCCCCCCCTGAACTGTACGAGATCTCCTCCCTCCACTCTGTACCCCCCCTGTACTGTACGAGATCTCCTCCCTGCACTCTGTACCCCCCCTGTACTGTACGAGATCTCCTCCCTGCACTCTGTACACCCCCCATGTACTGTACGAGATCTCCTCCCTGCACTCTGTACACCCCCCTGTACTGTACGAGATCTCCTCCCTGCACTCTGTACCCCCCCTGTACTGTACGAGATCTCCTCCCTGCACTCTGTACCCCCCCCTGTACTGTACGAGATCTCCTCCCTGCACTCTGTACCCCCCCCCCTGTACTGTACGAGATCTCCTCCCTGCACTCTGTACCCCCCCTTGTACTGTAATAGATCTCCTCCCTGCACTCTGTACCCCCCCTGTACTGTACGAGATCTCCTCCCTGCACTCTGTACCCCCCCCCCCCCTGTACTGTACGAGATCTCCTCCCTGCACTCTGTACCCCCCCTGTACTGTACGAGATCTCCTCCCTCCACTCTGTACCCCCCCTGTACTGTACGAGATCTCCTCCCTGCGCTCTGTACCCCCCTGTACTGTACGAGATCTCCTCCCTGCACTCTGTACACCCCCCATGTACTGTACGAGATCTCCTCCCTGCACTCTGTACACCCCTCTGTACTGTACGAGATCTCCTCCCTGCACTCTGTACCCCCCCTGTACTGTACGAGATCTCCTCCCTGCACTCTGTACCCCCCCCCCTGTACTGTACGAGATCTCCTCCCTGCACTCTGTACACCCCCCATGTACTGTACGAGATCTCCTGCCTGCACTCTGTACACCCCCCATGTACTGTACGAGATCTCCTCCCTGCAATCTGTACCCCCCCCCTGTACTGTACGAGATCTCCTCCCTGCACTCTGTATACCCCCCCTGTACTGTACGAGATCTCCTCTCTGCACTCTGTACCCCCCCCCCTGTACTGTACGAGATCTCCTCCCTGCACTCTGTAGACCCCCTCTGTACTGTACGAGATCTCCTCCCTGCACTCTGTACCCCCCCTGTACTGTACGAGATCTCCTCCCTGCACTCTGTACCCCCCCCCCCTGTACTGTACGAGATCTCCTCCCTGCACTCTGTACACCCCCCTGTACTGTACGAGATCTCCTCCCTGCACTCTGTACCCCCCCTGTACTGTACGAGATCTCCTCCCTGCACTCTGTAGACACCCCCTGTACTGTACGAGATCTCCTCCCTGCACTCTGTACCCCCCCTGTACTGTACGAGATCTCCCCTGCACTCTGTAGACCCCCCCTGTACTGTACGAGATCTCCTCCCTGCACTCTGTACACCCCCCTGTACTGTACGAGATCTCCTCCCTGCACTCTGTACCCCCCCCCTGTACTGTACGAGATCTCCTCCCTGCACTCTGTACCCCCCCTGTACTGTACGAGATCTCCTCCCTGCACTCTGTACCCCCCTGTACTGTACGAGATCTCCTCCCTGCACTCTGTACCCCCCCCTGTACTGTACGAGATCTCCTCCCTGCACTCTGTACCCCTCCCTGTACTGTACGAGATCTCCTCCCTGCACTCTGTATCCCCCCCCTGTACTGTACGAGATCTCCTCTCTGCACTCTGTACCCCCCCCTGTACTGTACGAGATCTCCTCCCTGCACTCTGTACCCCCCCTGTACTGTACGAGATCTCCTCCCTGCACTCTGTAGACCCCCCCTGTACTGTACGAGATCTCCTCCCTGCACTCTGTACCCCCCCTGTACTGTACGAGATCTCCTCCCTGCACTCTGTAGACCCCCCCTGTACTGTACGAGATCTCCTCCCTGCACTCTGTAGACCCCCCTGTACTGTACGAGATCTCCTCCCTGCACTCTGTACCCCCCTGTACTGTACGAGATCACCTCCCTGCACTCTGTACCCCCCCTGTACTGTACGAGATCTCCTCCCTGCACTCTGTACCCCCCCCCCTGTACTGTACGAGATCTCCTCCCTGCACTCTGTATCCCCCCTGTACTGTACGAGATCTCCTCCCTGCACTCTGTACCCCCCCTGTACTGTACGAGATCTCCTCCCTGCACTCTGTACCCCCCCCCTGTACTATACGAGATCTCCTCCCTGCACTCTGTACCCCCCCTGTACTGTACGAGATCTCCTCCCTGCACTCTGTACCCCCCTGTACTGTACGAGATCTCCTCCTTGCACTCTGTACCCCCCCTCTGTACTGTACGAGATCTCCTCCCTGCACTCTGTACCCCCCCTGTACTGTACGAGATCTCCTCCCTGCACTCTGTACCCCCCCCCCCTGTACTGTACGAGATCTCCTCCCTGCATTCTGTACCCCCCCCTGTACTGTACGAGATCTCCTCCCTGCACTCTGTACCCCCCCTGTACTGTACGAGATCTCTTCCCTGCACTCTGTACCCCCCCTCTGTACTGTACGAGATCTCCTCCCTGCACTCTGTACCCCCCCTGTACTGTACGAGATCTCCTCCCTGCACTCTGTACCCCCCCCTGTACTGTACGAGATCTCCTCCCTGCACTCTGTACCCCCCCCCCCTGTACTGTATGAGATCTCCTCCCTGCACTCTGTACCCCCCCTGTACTGTACGAGATCTCCTCCCTGCACTCTGTACCCCCCCCCGTACTGTATGAGATCTCCTCCCTGCACTCTGTACCCCCCCTATGTACTGTACGAGATCTCCTCCCTGCACTCTGTACCCCCCCTGTACTGTACGAAATCTCCTCCCTGAACTCTGTACACCCCCCTGTACTGTACGAGATCTCCTCCCTGCACTCTGTACCCCCCCTGTACTGTACGAGATCTCCTCCCTGAACTCTGTACACCCCCCCTGTACTGTACGAGATCACCTCCCTGAACTCTGTACACCCCCCTGTTCTGTACGAAATCTCCTCCCTGAACTCTGTACACCCCCCTGTACTGTACGAGATCTCCTCCCTGCACTCTGTACCCCCCCCCCCTGTACTGTACGAGATCTCCTCCCTGAACTCTGTACACCCCCCTGTACTGTACGAGATCTCCTCCCTGCACTCTGTACCCCCCCCCCCTGTACTGTACGAGATCTCCTCCCTGCACTCTGTACCCCCCCTGTACTGTAATAGATCTCCTCCCTGCACTCTGTACCCCCCCTGTACTGTACGAGATCTCCTCCCTGCACTCTGTACCCCCCCCTCCTGTACTGTACGAGATCTCCTCCCTGCACTCTGTACCCCCCCTGTACTGTACGAGATCTCCTCCCTGCACTCTGTACCCCCCCCCTGTACTGTATGAGATCTCCTCCCTGCACTCTGTACCCCCCCCCCCGTACTGTACGAGATCTCCTCCCTGCACTCTGTACCCCCCCCTGTACTGTACGAGATCTCCTCCCTGCACTCTGTACCCCCCCCCCTGTACTGTACGAGATCTCCTCCCTGCACTCTGTACCCCCCCTGTACTGTACGAGATCTCCTCCCTGCACTCTGTACCCCCCTGTACTGTACGAGATCTCTTCCCTGCACTCTGTACCCCCCCTCTGTACTGTACGAGATCTCCTCCCTGCACTCTGTACCCCCCCTGTACTGTACGAGATCTCCTCCCTGCACTCTGTACCCCCCCCTGTACTGTACGAGATCTCCTCCCTGCACTCTGTACCCCCCCCCTGTACTGTACGAGATCTCCTCCCTGCACTCTGTACCCCCCCCTGTACTGTACGAGATCTCTTCCCTGCACTCTGTACCCCCCCTCTGTACTGTACGAGATCTCCTCCCTGCACTCTGTACCCCCCCTGTACTGTACGAGATCTCCTCCCTGCACTCTGTACCCCCCCCCTGTACTGTACGAGATCTCCTCCCTGCACTCTGTACCCCCCCCCTGTACTGTACGAGATCTCCTCCCTGCACTCTGTACCCCCCCTGTACTGTACGAGATCTCCTCCCTGCACTCTGTACCCCCCCCCCCCTGTACTGTATGAGATCTCCTCCCTGCACTCTGTACCCCCCCCCCCGTACTGTACGAGATCTCCTCCCTGCACTCTGTACCCCCCCTGTACTGTACGAGATCTCCTCCCTGCACTCTGTACCCCCCCTGTACTGTACGAGATCTCCTCCCTGCACTCTGTACCCCCCCTGTACTGTACGAGATCTCCTCCCTGCACTCTGTACCCCCCCTGTACTGTACGAGATCTCCTCCCTTCACTCTGCACCCCCCCCCCTGTACTGTACGAGATCTCCTCCCTGCACTCTGCACCCCCCCTGTACTATACGAGATCTCCTCCCTGCACTCTGTACCCCCCTGTACTGTATGAGATCTCCTCCCTGCACTCTGTACCCCCCCTGTACTGTACCCCCCCTGTACTGTACCCCCCTGTACTGTACGAGATCTCTTCCCTGCACTCTGTACCCCCCCTCTGTACTGTACGAGATCTCCTCCCTGCACTCTGTACCCCCCCGTACTGTACGAGATCTCCTCCCTGCACTCTGTACCCCCCCCCCCCTGTACTGTACGAGATCTCCTCCCTGTACTTTGTACCCCCCCTGTACTGTACGAGATCTCCTCCCTGCACTCTGTACCCCCCCTGTACTGTACGAGATCTCCTCCCTGCACTCTGTACCCCCCTGTACTGTACGAGATCTCTTCCCTGCACTCTGTACCCCCCTCTGTACTGTACGAGAGCTCCTCCCTGCACTCTGTACCCCCCCTGTACTGTACGAGATCTCCTCCCTGCACTCTGTACCCCCCCCCCCTGTACTGTACGAGATCTCCTCCCTGCACTCTGTACCCCCCCCCCTGTACTGTACGAGATCTCCTCCCTGCACTCTGTACCCCCCTGTACTGTATGAGATCTCCTCCCTGCACTCTGTACCCCCCCTGTACTGTACGAGATCTCCTCCCGGCACTCTGTAACCCCCCCTGTACTGTACGAGATCTCCTCCCTGCACTCTGTACCTCCCCCCCTCTGTACTGTACGAGATCTCCACCCTGAACTCTGTACACCCCCTGTACTGTACGAGATCTCCTCCCTGCACTCTGTACACCCCCCTGTACTGTACGAGATCTCCTCCCTGCACTCTGTACCTCCCGCCCTCTGTACTGTACGAGATCTCCTCCCTGCGCTCTGTATATCCCCCCTGTACTGTACGAGATCTCCTCCCTGCACTCTGTACCCCCCCCCCCTGTACTGTACGAGATCTCCTCCCTGCACTCTGTACCCCCCCCCTGTACTGTACGAGATCTCCTCCCTGAACTCTGTACACCCCCCTGTACTGTACGAGATCTCCTCCCTGCACTCTGTACCCCCCCCCTGTACTGTACGAGATCTCCTCCCTGCACTCTGTACCCCCCCCTGTACTGTACGAGATCTCCTCCCTGCACTCTGTACCCCCCCTGTACTGTACGAGATCTCCTCCCTGCACTCTGTACCCCCCCTGTACTGTACGAGATCTCCTCCCTGCACTCTGTACCCCCCCCTGTACTGTACGAGATCTCCTCCCTGCACTCTGTAACCCCCCTGTACTGTACGAGATCTCCTCCCTGAACTCTGTACCTCCCCCCCTCTGTACTGTACGAGATCTCCTCCCTGAACTCTGTACACCCCCTGTACTGTACGAGATCTCCTCCCTGCACTCTGTACACCCCCTGTACTGTACGAGATCTCCTCCCTGAACTCTGTACACACCCTATACTGTACGAGATCTCCTCCCTGCACTCTGTACCCCCCCTGTACTGTATGAGATCTCCTCCCTGCACTCTGTACCCCCCCATGTACTGTACGCGATCTCCTCCCTGCACTCTGTACCCCCCCTGTACTGTACGAGATCTCCTCCCTGCGCTCTGTATACCCTCCCTGTACTGTACGAGATCTCCTCCCTGCACTCTGTACACCCCCCCCCTGTACTGTACGAGATCTCCTCCCTGCACTCTGTACACCCCCCCTGTACTGTACGAGATCTCCTCCCTGCACTCTGTACACCCCCCCTCTGTACTGTACATGGTCTCTTCCATGTACCCCCTGTACTATAATAGATCTCCTATCTGCACTCTGTACCCCCCTGTACTATTAGAAATCTCCTCCTTAAACTCTGTAGCCCCCCTGTACTGTACGAGATCTCCTCACTGCACTCTGTACCCCCCCCTGTACTGTACGAGATCTCCTCCCTGCACCCTGTACCCCCCCCTGTACTGTACGAGATCTCCTCCCGCACCCTGTACCCCCCCTGTACTGTACGAGATCTCCTCCCTGCACTCTGTACACCCCCCCCCCCTGTACTGTACGAGATCTCCTCCCTGCACTCTGTACACCCCCCCCT
The DNA here is from genome assembly GCF_029499605.1 of Hyla sarda. Taxonomy (NCBI): domain Eukaryota; kingdom Metazoa; phylum Chordata; class Amphibia; order Anura; family Hylidae; genus Hyla; species Hyla sarda. The sequence goes on along the minus strand of NC_079190.1, from coordinate 9,114,670 downwards.
GTACTGTACATGGTCTCTTCCATGTACCCCCTGTACTATAATAGATCTCCTATCTGCACTCTGTACCCCCCTGTACTATTAGAAATCTCCTCCTTAAACTCTGTAGCCCCCCTGTACTGTACGAGATCTCCTCCCTCCACCCTGTACCCCCCCTGTACTGTACGAGATCTCCACTCTGCACTCTGTACACCCCCCCCCTGTACTGTACGAGATCTCCTCCCTGCACCCTGTACCCCCCCTGTACTGTACGAGATCTCCTCCCTGCACCCTGTACCCCCCCTGTACTGTACGAGATCTCCTCCCTGCACTCTGTACCCCCCCTGTACTGTACGAGATCTCCTCCCTGCACTCTGTACCCCCCCTGTACTGTACGAGATCTCCTCCCTGCACTCTGTACCCCCCCTGTACTGTACGAGATCTCCTCCCTGCACTCTGTACCCCCCCTGTACTGTACGAGATCTCCTCCCTGCACTCTGTACCCCCCCTGTACTGTACGAGATCTCCTCCCTGCACTCTGTACACCCCCCCCCTGTACTGTACGAGATCTCCTCCCTGCACTTCGTACCCCAGCCCCCCCCCCCCTGTACTCCATGAGATCTCCACTCTGCTCACCGCTGACACTCACTCTTCTGTTCCTTCTGGAAGCCATCTGTTTCCTTTCTGTATCCCGATAAGGGAAAGTACTCAGGTAGCTGCCCTATTATTCTGGGACCCACAGCTGAGAGGCGCAAGAGCAAGAAACTGAAAAAATATCTATTTTCACATTTCATTGTTTTGCTCCTGTTGTTTTCCCCATCATTCTGCCCTCAATACCCCATAATGACAAAGTGATTACAGAATTTTAGAAATACACTGCTCAAAAACATAAAGGGAACACTAAGATAACACATCCTAGATCTGAAGAATGAACTAATCGTATGAAATACTTTCCTCTTTACATAGTTGAATGCGCTGACAACAAAACACCAGCATATCGTCTCACAAGGGGTCTGAGGGTCTCATCTCGGTACCTAATGGCAGTCAGGCTACCTCTGGCAAACACATGGAGGGCTGTGCGCCCCCCCCCCCCCCAAAGAAATGCCTCCCCACACCATTACTTACCCACCGCCAAACCGGTCATGCTGGAGGATGTTGCAGGCAGCAGAACGTTCTCCACGGCGTCTCCAGACTCTGTCACGTCTGTCACATGTGCTCAGTGTGAACCTGCTTTCATCTGTGAGGAGCACAGGGCACCAGTGGTGAATTTGGCAATCTTGGTGTTCTCTGGCAAATGCCAAACATCCTGCACGGTGTTGGGCTGTAAGCACAACCCCCTCCTGTGGACGTCGGGCCCTCATACCACCCTCATGGAGTCTGTTTCTGACAGTTTCAGTGGACACATGCACATTTGTGACCTGCTGGAGGTCATTTTGCAGGGCTCTGGCAGTGCTCCTCCTGCTCCTCCTTGCTCAAAGGTGGAGGTAGCGGTCCTGCTGCTGGGTTGTTGTCCTCCTACAGCCTCCTCCACGTTTCCTATGGACAGGATCCTCTCTTCTGTAGAGTGTCAGCTCTTATGGGCAGGGTCCTCTCTCCTGTAGAGTTTACGTTCTTATGTACAGGGTCCTCTCTCCTGTAGAGTGTAATCTCTTATGTACAGGGTCCTCTCTCCTGTAGAGTGTAAGCTCTTATGTACAGGGTCCTCTCTCCTGTATAGTGTAATCTCTTATGTACAGGGTCCTCTCTCCTGTAGAGTGTACGCTCTTATGTACAGGGTCCTCTCTCCTGTAGAGTGTAAGCTCTTATGGACAGGGTCCTCTCTCCTGTAGAGTGTAAGCTCTTATGTACAGGGTCCTCTCTCCTGTAGAGTGTAAGCTCTTATGGACAGGGTCCTCTCTCCTGTAGAGTGTAAGCTCTTATGTACAGGGTCATCTCTCCTGTAGAGTGTAAGCTCTTATGTACAGGGTCCTCTCTCCTGTAGAGTGTAAGCTCTTATGGACAGGGTCCTCTCTCCTGTAGAGTGTAAGCTCTTATGGGCAGGGTCCTCTCTCCTGTAGAGTGTAATCTCTTATGTAGAGGATCCTCTCTCCTGTAGAGTGTAATCTCTTATGTACAGGGTCCTCTCTCCTGTAGAGTGTAAGTTCTTATGGACAGGGTCCTCTCTCCTGTAGAGTGTAAGCTCTTATGGACAGGGTCCTCTCTCCTGTAGAGTGTAAGCTCTTATGTAGAGGATCCTCTCTCCTGTAGAGTGTAAGCTCTTATGGACAGGGTCATCTCTCCTGTAGAGTGTAAGCTCTTATGTACAGGGTCCTCTCTCCTGTAGAGTGTAAGCTCTTATGGACAGGGTCCTCTCTCCTGTAGAGTGTAAGTTCTTATGGACAGGGTCCTCTTTCCTGTAGAGTGTCAGCTCTTATGTACAGGGTCCTCTCTCCTGTAGAGTGTAAGCTCTTATGGACAGGGTCCTCTCTCCTGTAGAGTGTAAGTTCTTATGGACAGGGTCCTCTCTCCTGTAGAGTGTAAGCTCTTATGGACAGGGTCCTCTCTCCTGTAGAGTGTAAGCTCTTATGGACAGGGTCCTCTCTCCTGTAGAGTGTAAGCTCTTATGGGCAGGGTCCTCTCTCCTGTAGAGTGTAAGCTCTTATGTACAGGGTCCTCTCTCCTGTAGAGTGTAAGCTCTTATGGACAGGGTCCTCTCTCCTGTAGAGTGTAAGTTCTTATGGACAGGGTCCTCTCTCCTGTAGAGTGTAATCTCTTATGTACAGGGTCCTCTCTCCTGTAGACTGTAAGCTCTTATGTAGAGGATCCTCTCTCCTGTAGAGTGTAAGCTCTTATGGACAGGGTCCTCTCTCCTGTAGAGTGTAAGTTCTTATGGACAGGGTCCTCTCTCCTGTAGAGTGTCAGCTCTTATGGGCAGGGTCCTCTCTCCTGTAGAGTGTAAGCTCTTATGTACAGGGTCCTCTCTCCTGTATAGTGTAAGCTCTTATGTACAGGGTCCTCTCTCCTGTATAGTGTAAGCTCTTATGTACAGGGTCCTCTCTCCTGTAGAGTGTAAGCTCTTATGTACAGGGTCCTCTCTCCTGTAGAGTGTAAGCTCTTATGTACAGGGTCATCTCTCCTGTAGAGTGTAAGCTCTTATGGGCAGAGTCCTCTCTCCTGTAGAGTGTAATCTCTTATGTACAGGGTCCTCTCTCCTGTAGAGTGTAATCTCTTATGGGCAGGGTCCTCTCTTCTGTAGAGTGTCAGCTCTTATGGGCAGGGTCCTCTCTCCTGTAGAGTGTAAGCTCTTATGGGCAGGGTCCTCTCTCCTGTAGAGTGTAAGCTCTTATGGGCAGGGTCCTCTCTCCTGTAGAGTTTATGCTCTTATGGGCAGGGTCCTCTCTCCTGTAGAGTTTATGCTCTTATGGGCAGGGTCCTCTCTCCTGTATAGTGTAAACTCTTATGGAAGGGGTCCTCTCTCCTGTAGAGTGTCAGCTCTTATGTACAGGGTCCTCTCTCCTGTAGAGTGTAGGCTCTTATGGGCAGAGTCCTCTCTCCTGTAGAGTGTAATCTCTTATGTACAGGGTCCTCTCTCCTGTAGAGTGTAATCTCTTATGGGCAGGGTCCTCTCTCCTGTAGAGTTTATGCTCTTATGGGCAGGGTCCTCTCTCCTGTATAGTGTAATCTCTTATGGAAGGGGTCCTCTCTCCTGTAGAGTGTAATCTCTTATGGAAGGGGTCCTCTCTCCTGTATAGTGTAAGCTCTTATGTACAGGGTCATCTCTCCTGTAGAGTGTAATCTCTTATGTACAGGGTCCTCTCTCCTGTAGAGTGTAATCTCTTATGGGCAGGGTCCTCTCTCCTGTATAGTGTAATCTCTTATGTACGGGGTCCTCTCCTGTAGAGTGTAAGCTCTTATGTACAGGGTCCTCTCTCCTGTAGAGTGTAAGCTCTTATGTACAGGGTCCTCTCTCCTGTAGAGTGTAAGCTCTTATGTACAGGGTCATCTCTCCTATAGAGTGTAAGCTCTTATGTACAGGGTCCTCTCTCCTGTAGAGTGTAAGCTCTTATGGGCAGGGCCCTCTCTCCTGTATAGTGTAATCTCTTATGTACAGGGTCCTCTCTCCTGTATAGTGTAAGCTCTTATGTACAGGGTCCTCTCTCCTGTATAGTGTAAGCTCTTATGTACAGGGTCCTCTCTCCTGTAGAGTGTCAGCTCTTATGGGCAGGGTCCTCTCTCCTGTAGAGTGTAAGCTCTTATGGGCAGAGTCCTCTCTCCTATAGAGTGTAAGCTCTTATGGGCAGGGTCCTCTCTCCTGTAGAGTGTATGCTCTTATGGGCAGGGTCCTCTCTCCTGTAGAGTTTATGCTCTTATGGGCAGGGTCCTCTCTCCTGTAGAGTGTAAGCTCTTATGGAAGGGGTCCTCTCTCCTGTAGAGTGTAGGCTCTTATGGGCAGAGTCCTCTCTCCTGTAGAGTGTAATCTCTTATGTACAGGGTCCTCTCTCCTGTAGAGTGTAATCTCTTATGGGCAGGGTCCTCTCTCCTGTAGAGTTTATGCTCTTATGGGCAGGGTCCTCTCTCCTGTATAGTGTAATCTCTTATGGAAGGGGTCCTCTCTCCTGTAGAGTGTAATCTCTTATGGAAGGGGTCCTCTCTCCTGTAGAGTGTAAACTCTTATGTACAGGGTCATCTCTCCTGTAGAGTGTAATCTCTTATGTACAGGGTCCTCTCTCCTGTAGAGTGTAATCTCTTATGGGCAGGGTCCTCTCTCCTGTATAGTGTAATCTCTTATGTACAGGGTCCTCTCTCCTGTAGAGTGTAAGCTCTTATGTACAGGGTCCTCTCTTCTGTAGAGTGTAATCTCTTATGTACAGGGTCCTCTATCCTGTAGAGTGTAAGCTCTTATGTACAGGGTCCTCTCTCCTGTAGAGTGTAAGCTCTTATGTACAGGGTCCTCTCTCCTGTATAGTGTAATCTCTTATGTACAGGGTCCTCTCTCCTGTAGAGTGTAATCTCTTATGGGCAGGGTCCTCTCTCCTGTAGAGTGTAATCTCTTATGGGCAGGGTCCTCTCTCCTGTAGAGTGTAATCTCTTATGGGCAGTGTCCTCTCTCCTGTAGAGTGTAATCTCTTATGGGCAGGGTCCTCTCTCCTGTAGAGTGTAAGCTCTTATGGGCAGGGTCCTCTCTCCTGTATAGTGTAATCTCTTATGTACAGGGTCCTCTATCCTGTAGAGTGTAAGCTCTTATGTACAGGGTCCTCTCTTCTGTAGAGTGTAATCTCTTATGTACAGGGTCCTCTCTCCTGTAGAGTGTAATCTCTTATGTACAGGGTCCTCTCTCCTGTAGAGTGTAGGCTCTTATGGGCAGAGTCCTCTCTCCTGTAGAGTGTAATCTCTTATGTACAGGGTCCTCTCTCCTGTAGAGTGTAATCTCTTATGGGCAGGGTCCTCTCTCCTGTAGAGTTTATGCTCTTATGGGCAGGGTCCTCTCTCCTGTATAGTGTAGTCTCTTATGGAAGGGTCCTCTCTCCTGTAGAGTGTAATCTCTTATGGGCAGGGTCCTCTGTTCTGTAGAGTGTAATCTCTTATGGAAGGGGTCCTCTCTCCTGTAGAGTGTAAGCTCTTATGTACAGGGTCATCTCTCCTGTAGAGTGTAATCTCTTATGTACAGGGTCTTCTCTCCTGTAGAGTGTAATCTCTTATGGGCAGGGTCCTCTCTCCTGTATAGTGTAATCTCTTATGTACAGGGTCCTCTCTCCTGTAGAGTGTAAGCTCTTATGTACAGGGTCCTCTCTCCTGTAGAGTGTAAGCTCTTATGTACAGGGTCCTCTCTCCTGTAGAGTGTAAGCTCTTATGTACAGGGTCCTCTCTCCTGTAGAGTGTAATCTCTTATGGAAGGGGTCCTCTCTCCTGTAGAGTGTAAGCTCTTATGTACAGGGTCCTCTCTCCTGTATAGTGTAAGCTCTTATGTACAGGGTCCTCTCTCCTGTAGAGTGTCAGCTCTTATGGGCAGGGTCCTCTCTCCTGTAGAGTGTAAGCTCTTATGGGCAGGGTCCTCTCTCCTATAGAGTGTAAGCTCTTATGGGCAGGGTCCTCTCTCCTGTAGAGTGTATGCTCTTATGGGCAGGGTCCTCTCTCCTGTAGAGTTTATGCTCTTATGGGCAGGGTCCTCTCTCCTGTATAGTGTAAGCTCTTATGGAAGGGGTCCTCTCTCCTGTAGAGTGTAATCTCTTATGGAAGGGGTCCTCTCTCCTGTAGAGTGTAAACTCTTATGTACAGGGTCATCTCTCCTGAAGAGTGTAATCTCTTATGTACAGGGTCCTCTCTCCTGTAGAGTGTAAGCTCTTATGTACAGGGTCCTCTCTCCTGTAGAGTGTAATCTCTTATGGGCAGGGTCCTCTCTCCTGTAGAGTGTAAGCTCTTATGGGCAGGGTCCTCTCTCCTGTAGAGTGTAAGCTCTTATGGGCAGGGTCCTCTCTCCTGTAGAGTGTAAGCTCTTATGGGCAGGGTCCTCTCTCCTGTAGAGTGTAATCTCTTATGTACAGGGTCCTCTATCCTGTAGAGTGTAAGCTCTTATGTACAGGGTCCTCTCTTCTGTAGAGTGTAATCTCTTATGTACAGGGTCCTCTCTCCTGTAGAGTGTAAGCTCTTATGTACAGGGTCCTCTATCCTGTAGAGTGTAAGCTCTTATGTACAGGGTCATCTCTCCTGTAGAGTGTAATCTCTTATGGGCAGGGTCCTCTCTCCTGTAGAGTGTAATCTCTTATGTACAGGGTCCTCTCTCCTGTAGAGTGTAATCTCTTATGTACAGGGTCCTCTCTCCTGTAGAGTGTAATCTCTTATGGGCAGGGTCCTCTCTCCTGTAGAGTTTATGCTCTTATGGGCAGGGTCCTCTCTCCTGTATAGTGTAATCTCTTATGGAAGGGGTCCTCTCTCCTGTAGAGTGTAATCTCTTATGGAAGGGGTCCTCTCTCCTGTAGAGTGTAAGCTCTTATGTACAGGGTCATCTCTCCTGTAGAGTGTAATCTCTTATGTACAGGATCCTCTCTCCTGTAGAGTGTAAGCTCTTATGTACAGGGTCATCTCTCCTGTAGAGTGTAATCTCTTATGGGCAGGGTCCTCTCTCCTGTAGAGTGTAATCTCTTATGTACAGGGTCCTCTCTCCTGTAGAGTGTAATCTCTTATGTACAGGGTCCTCTCTCCTGTAGAGTGTAATCTCTTATGGGCAGGGTCCTCTCTCCTGTAGAGTTTATGCTCTTATGGGCAGGGTCCTCTCTCCTGTATAGTGTAATCTCTTATGGAAGGGGTCCTCTCTCCTGTAGAGTGTAATCTCTTATGGAAGGGGTCCTCTCTCCTGTAGAGTGTAAGCTCTTATGTACAGGGTCATCTCTCCTGTAGAGTGTAATCTCTTATGTACAGGGTCCTCTCTCCTGTAGAGTGTAATCTCTTATGGGCAGGGTCCTCTCTCCTGTATAGTGTAATCTCTTATGTACAGGGTCCTCTTTCCTGTAGAGTGTAAGCTCTTATGTACAGGGTCCTCTCTCCTGTAGAGTGTAAGCTCTTATGTACAGGGTCATCTCTCCTGTAGAGTGTAAGCTCTTATGTACAGGGTCCTCTCTCCTGTAGAGTGTAAGCTCTTATGGGCAGGGTCCTCTCTCCTGTATAGTGTAATCTCTTATGTACAGGGTCCTCTCTCCTGTAGAGTGTAAGCTCTTATGTACAGGGTCCTCTCTCCTGTAGAGTGTAATCTCTTATGGGCAGGGTCCTCTCTCCTGTAGAGTGTAATCTCTTATGGGCAGGGTCCTCTCTCCTGTAGAGTGTAATCTCTTATGGGCAGGGTCCTCTCTCCTGTAGAGTGTAAGCTCTTATGGGCAGGGTCCTCTCTCCTGTATAGTGTAATCTCTTATGTACAGGGTCCTCTATCCTGTAGAGTGTAAGCTCTTATGTACAGGGTCCTCTCTTCTGTAGAGTGTAATCTCTTATGTACAGGGTCCTCTCTCCTGTAGAGTGTAAGCTCTTATGGGCAGGGTCATCTCTTCTGTAGAGTGTAAGCTCTTATGGGCAGAGTCCTCTCTCCTGTAGAGTGTAATCTCTTATGTACAGGGTCCTCTCTCCTGTAGAGTGTAATCTCTTATGGGCAGGGTCCTCTCTCCTGTAGAGTTTATGCTCTTATGGGCAGGGTCCTCTCTCCTGTATAGTGTAATCTCTTATGGAAGGAGTCCTCTCTCCTGTAGAGTGTAATCTCTTATGGAAGGGGTCCTCTCTCCTGTAGAGTGTAAGCTCTTATGTACAGGGTCATCTCTCCTGTAGAGTGTAATCTCTTATGGGCAGGGTCCTCTCTCCTGTAGAGTGTAATCTCTTATGGGCAGGGTCCTCTCTCCTGTATAGTGTAATCTCTTATGGGCAGGGTCCTCTCTCCTGTAGAGTGTAATCTCTTATGGGCAGGGTCCTCTCTCCTGTAGAGTGTAAGCTCTTATGTACAGGGTCCTCTCTCCTGTAGAGTGTAATCTCTTATGTACAGGGTCCTCTCTCCTGTAGAGTGTAATCTCTTATGGGCAGGGTCATCTCTCCTGTATAGTGTAAGCTCTTATGTACAGGGTCCTCTCTCCTGTAGAGTGTAATCTCTTATGTACAGGGTCCTCTCTCCTGTAGAGTGTAATCTCTTATGGGCAGGGTCCTCTCTCCTGTAGAGTGTAATCTCTTATGGGCAGGGTCATCTCTCCTGTATAGTGTAATCTCTTATGTACAGGGTCCTCTCTCCTGTAGAGTGTAATCTCTTATGGGCAGGGTCCTCTCTCCTGTAGAGTGTAATCTCTTATGGGCAGGGTCCTCTCTCCTGTAGAGTGTAATCTCTTATGGGCAGGGTCCTCTCTCCTGTATAGTGTAATCTCTTATGTACAGGGTCCTCTATCCTGTAGAGTGTAAGCTCTTATGTACAGGGTCCTCTCTTCTGTAGAGTGTAATCTCTTATGTACAGGGTCCTCTCTCCTGTAGAGTGTAATCTCTTATGTACAGGGTCCTCTCTCCTGTAGAGTGTAAGCTCCTATGTACAGGGTCATCTCTCCTGTAGAGTGTAATCTCTTATGGGCAGGGTCCTCTCTCCTGTAGAGTGTAAGCTCTTATGTACAGGGTCCTCTCTCCTGTAGAGTGTAATCTCTTATGGGCAGGGTCCTCTCTCCTGTAGAGTTTATGCTCTTATGGGCAGGGTCCTCTCTCCTGTATAGTGTAATCTCTTATGGAAGGGGTCCTCTCTCCTGTAGAGTGTAAGCTCTTATGTACAGGGTCATCTCTCCTGTAGAGTGTAATCTCTTATGTACAGGGTCCTCTCTCCTGTAGAGTGTAATCTCTTATGGGCAGGGTCCTCTCTCCTGTATAGTGTAATCTCTTATGTACAGGGTCCTCTCTCCTGTAGAGTGTAAGCTCTTATGTACAGGGTCCTCTCTCCTGTAGAGTGTAAGCTCTTATGTACAGGGTCCTCTCTCCTGTAGAGTGTAAGCTCTTATGTACAGGGTCATCTCTCCTGTATAGTGTAATCTCTTATGTACAGGGTCCTCTCTCCTGTAGAGTGTAATCTCTTATGGGCAGGGTCCTCTCTCCTGTAGAGTGTAATCTCTTATGGGCAGGGTCCTCTCTCCTGTAGAGTGTAATCTCTTATGGGCAGGGTCCTCTCTCCTGTAGAGTGTAAGCTCTTATGTACAGGGTCCTCTATCCTGTAGAGTGTAATCTCTTATGTAGAGGATCCTCTCTCCTGTAGAGTGTAAGCTCTTATGGGCAGGGTCCTCTCTCCTGTATAGTGTAATCTCTTATGTACAGGGTCCTCTCTCCTGTAGAGTGTAAGCTCTTATGGGCAGAGTCCTCTCTCCTGTAGAGTGTAATCTCTTATGTACAGGGTCCTCTCTCCTGTAGAGTGTAATCTCTTATGGGCAGGGTCCTCTCTCCTGTAGAGTTTATGCTCTTATGGGCAGGGTCCTCTCTCCTGTATAGTGTAATCTCTTATGGAAGGGGTCCTCTCTCCTGTAGAGTGTAATCTCTTATGGAAGGGGTCCTCTCTCCTGTAGAGTGTAAGCTCTTATGTACAGGGTCATCTCTCCTGTAGAGTGTAATCTCTTATGTACAGGGTCCTCTCTGCTGTAGAGTGTAATCTCTTATGGGCAGGGTCCTCTCTCCTGTATAGTGTAATCTCTTATGTACAGGGTCCTCTCTCCTGTAGAGTGTAAGCTCTTATGTACAGGGTCCTCTCTCCTGTAGAGTGTAAGCTCTTATGTACAGGGTCCTCTCTCCTGTATAGTGTAAGCTCTTATGTACAGGGTCCTCTCTCCTGTATAGTGTAAGCTCTTATGGGCAGGGTCCTCTCTCCTGTAGAGTGTAATCTCTTATGTACAGGGTCCTCTCTCCTGTGGAGTGTAAGCTCTTATGGGCAGGGTCCTCTCTCCTGTAGAGTGTAATCTCTTATGTACAGGGTCCTCTCTCCTGTAGAGTGTAAGCTCTTATGTACAGGGTCCTCTCTCCTGTATAGTGTAAGCTCTTATGGGCAGGGTCCTCTCTCCTGTAGAGTGTAATCTCTTATGTACAGGGTCCTCTCTCCTGTAGAGTGTAATCTCTTATGGGCAGGGTCCTCTCTCCTGTGGAGTGTAATCTCTTATGTACAGGGTCATCTCTCCTGTATAGTGTAATCTCTTATGTACAGGGTCCTCTCTCCTGTAGAGTGTAATCTCTTATGGGCAGGGTCCTCTCTCCTGTGGAGTGTAAGCTCTTATGTACAGGGTCCTCTCTCCTGTAGAGTGTAAGCTTTTATGGGCAGGGTCCTCTCTCCTGTGGAGTGTAAGCTCTTATGTACAGGGTCCTCTCTCCTGTAGAGTGTAATCTCTTATGGGCAGGGTCCTCTCTCCTGTGGAGTGTATGCTGTTATGTACAGGGTCCTCTCTCCTGTAGAGTGTAATCTCTTATGGGCAGGGTCCTCTCTCCTGTGGAGTGTAAGCTCTTATGTACAGGGTCCTCTCTCCTGTAGAGTGTAATCTCTTATGGGCAGGGTCCTCTCTCCTGTGGAGTGTAAGCTCTTATGTACAGGGTCCTCTCTCCTGTAGAGTGTAATCTCTTATGGGCAGGGTCCTCTCTCCTGTAGAGTGTAATCTCTTATGGGCAGGGTCCTCTCTCCTGTGGAGTGTAAGCTCTTATGTACAGGGTCCTCTCTCCTGTAGAGTGTAATCTCTTATGGGCAGGGTCCTCTCTCCTGTAGAGTGTAATCTCTTATGGGCAGGGTCCTCTATCCTGTAGAGTGTAAGCTCTTATGTACAGGGTCCTCTCTCCTGTAGAATGTAAGCTCTTATGTACAGGGTCCTCTCTCCTGTAGAGTGTAAGCTCTTATGTACAGAGTCCTCTCTTCTGTAGAGTGTAATCTCTTATGTACAGGGTCCTCTCTCCTGTAGAGTGTAATCTCTTATGTACAGGGTCCTCTCTCCTGTAGAGTGTAATCTCTTATGTACAGGGTCCTCTCTCCTGTAGAGTGTAATCTCTTATGTACAGGGTCCTCTCTCCTGTATAGTGTAATCTCTTATGTACAGGGTCCTCTCTCCTGTAGAGTGTAATCTCTTATGTACAGGGTCCTCTCTCCTGTATAGTGTAATCTCTTATGTACAGGGTCCTCTCTCCTGTAGAGTGTAAGCTCTTATGTACAGGGTCCTCTCTCCTGTAGAGTGTAAGCTCTTATGGACAGGGTCCTCTCTCCTGTAGAGTGTAAGCTCTTATGGGCAGGGTCCTCTCTCCTGTAGAGTGTAATCTCTTATGCACAGGGCCTGCCGTAGAAAATCTAGGCCACATTCTGCAGATGGCGGGGAAACCCAAAATTTTTAAATGCTGGAGTACCCCTTTACGTGCATTAATATATGTGATACCTTATAAGCTAACCTTGCCTGTCTCCCCCACCCCTTTTATATGGTATGGAGATTTTTTTCACAACATAAAACAAGTTTCCCGGCCAGTGTGCCTACTGCTGCATGCCCGGACAGCTGAAGGCTCTCTGGGCATGCTGGGATTTGTAGTTTAGCAACAGCCGGAGTCACTCTAGTTGCGAAACACTGTCACAGAGCATCCTTAAAGGGGTACTCCAGTGGAATTTTTTTTTTAACCCCTTAACGACGCAGGACGTATATTTACGCCAGTGATCAGCATAGGAGATCAGTGTGTGCAGTGTTATAGGTCCTTATGGGATAACAATGATCAGTGTGTGCAGTGTTATAGGTCCCTATGGGACCTATAACACTGCAAAAAAAAAAGTTAAAAAAAGTGTTCATAAAGGTCATTTAACCCCTTCCCTAATAAAAGTTTGAATCATCCCCCTTTTCCCATAAAAAAAATAAATAAACATATGTGGTATCGCCGCGTGCGTAAATGTCCAAACTATAAAATTATATCATTAATTAACCACACGGTCAATGGCGTACGCGCAAAAAAATTCCAAAGTACAAAAAAGCGTATTTTGGTCACTTTTTATACCATTAAAAATTAATAAAAAGTGATCAAAAAGTCCGATCAAAACAAAAATCGTACCGTTAAAAAACTTCAGATTACAAAAAATGAGCCCTCATACCGCCCCGTACGTGGAAAAATAAAAAAGTTATAGGGGTCAGAAGATGACAATTTTAAACGTATAAATTTTCCTGTATGTAGTTAAGGTTTTTTCCAGAAGTGCGACAAAATCACCTATATAAGTAGGGGATCATTTTAACCGTATGGACCTACAGAATAATGATAAGGTGTCATTTTATCGAAATATGCGCTGCGTAGAAACGGAAGCCCCCAAAAGTTACAAAATGGCATTTTTTTCTTCGATTTTGTCGCACAATGATTTTTTTTCCTGTTTCGCCGTGAATTTTTGGGTAAAATGACTAATGTCACTGCAAAGTAGAATTGGCGACGCAAAAAAAAAAGCCATAATATGGATTTTTTGGTGGAAAATTGAAAGGGTTATGATTTTTAAAAGGTAAGGAGGAAAAAACGAAAGTGCAAAAACGGAAAAACCCTGAGTCCTTAAGGGGTTAATCAACTGGTGCCAGAAAGTTAAACAGATTTGTAAATCACTTCTATTAAAAAATCTTAATCCTTCCAGTACTTCAATATAAGAAATCAGTGTGTGCAGTGTTATAGTCCCCTATGGGATAACAATGATCAATGTAAAAGATCAGTGTGTGCAGTGTTATAGCCTCCTATGGGATAACAAGGATCAATGTAAAAGATCAGTGTGTGTATAGTGTTATAGTCCCCTATGGGATAACAATGATCAATGTAAAAGATCAGTTTGTGCAGTGTTATAGTCCCATATGGGAGCTATAACACTGCAAAAAAAAAAGTAAAAAAAAAAAGTCATTTAACACCTTCCCTAATAAAAGTTTGAATCACCCCACTTTTCCCATAAATAAAAAAAAACTGTGAATAAAAATAAACATATGTGATATCGCCGTGTGCGGAAATGTCCGAACTATTAAAATATATCATTAATTAAACCGCACGGTCAATGGTGTACGCGCAAAAAAATTCCAAAGTCCAACATAGCGTATTTTTAGTAACTTTTTAGATCATGAAAAAATGAATAAAAAGTGATAAAAAAAAGTCTGATCAATACAAAAATGTACCGATAAAAACTTCAGAAAACGGCACAAGAAATGAGCCCTCATACCGGCCCGAATGCAGAAAAATAAAAAAGTTATAGGGGTTAGAAGATGAGAATTTTTTACATATAAATTTTCCTGCATGTAGTTATGATTTTTTTCCCGAAGTACGACAATATCCAACCTATATAAGTAGGGGATCATTTTAACCGTATGGACCTAAAAAATAAAGAGAAGGTGTTATTTTTACCGAAAAATGCACTGCGTAGAAACGGAAGCCCCCAAAAGTTACAAAATGACATTTTTCTTCAATATTGTCGCACAATTAATTTTTTTTTGCGTTTCGCCGTGGATTGTTTGGTAAAATGACAATGTCACTGCAAAGTAGAATTGATGGCACAAAAAATAAACCATGATATGGAATTTTATGTGCAAAATTGAAAGCGTTATGATTTTTAGAAAGTGATGAGGAAAAAATGAAAATGCAAAAACAGAAAATCCCTGCGTCCTTAAGGGGTTAATAGATGTAATTTAAAAATCCTGTTTAACTTTCTGGCACCAGTTGATTTAAAGAAAAAAAAAAAAAAAACGTTTCCACCAGAGTACTCCTTTAAGCTATCTTAGTACATAGAGAAGCCCAACCCTCATCCCTCTCATAGGCTAAAACGTTCCTTAGAGGGGTACTCCGGTGGAAAACTTTTTTTTTATTTTTTAAATCAACTGATGCCAGAAAGTTAAACAGATTTGTAAATTACTTCTATTAAAAAATCTTAATCCTTCCAGTACTTATTAGTGACTGTATACTACAGAGGAAATTTTTTTCTTTTTGGATTTCTTTGCTGTCACGACCACAGTGCTCTCTGCTGACACCGCTGTCCATGCCAGGAACTGCCCAGAGCAGGAGAAAATCCCCATTGCAAACATATGCTGCTCTGGACAGTTCCTAAAATGGACAGAGATGTCAGCAGAGAGCACTGTGGTCGTGACAGAAAACAAGTCCAAAAAGAAAAGAACTTCCACTGTAGTATACAGCCCCTAATAAGTATTGGAAGGATTAAGATTTTTTAATAGAAGTACTTTACAAATCTGTTTAACTTTCTGACACCAGTTGATTTAAAAAAAAGAAGTGTTGTCATAGGGACTTAAAGGGGTACTCCGGTGGAAAAAAAAAAAATTTTCCACCGGAGTACCCCTTTAAGTCCCTATGACAACACTTCCTGTGGAATTATAAAGAGAAGGCTTGATTCTAAGTATAAGCTAAAAGGGTAGGATACAGCGACAGGAAGGGTTGTCATGGGGACATTGGTAGAGAAGATCTTCTTAAAAGACGCTATACCATTATCCTTGCAGTAGTAGTATTGCCCCTCCCCGTGTCCCTGTTGAACAGCGGTTCCCAACCTGGGGTACGTGTAAAAAAAAAATCCGTAATGGCGGCCGCTGTGATGTTGATTCATGTGACGTCTCCAGCCGTGCCGGTATCCTCTTAGACTTCACATGAATTGGCATCACAGAGGGAAGAGTGTCCAGGAAAAGTTGTGGACTGGCGGAGGAGATTCGGGGAATGTCAGGCCCAACGCCTGATTATTGAATCCTACATGTGTATTATAATTGTATCTGTGTGTAATGTATTATCCAAGACATGGGTGAGGGGTCATTCACACGATGTATCCTTTGTTTTTGTGTATTGCATTTTATTGGGGGTCTGGCTGTTTGGAATCTCCTTTGAAGTCATGCACACTGGTCCCATCATATAATCAAACAGATAAGGGGTCAGGAAGAAAGATGCCCCACCTGGTGGAATCAGAGGGGAGGGGGGAATGGAGTTTCCCTCCAAAGAAGCAGATAAGACATAAAATGCTGGACTCAACTGTTGTTCAAGGCTGTGCCATAAGCTGACAAGACCATCCTAAGAACAGCTGGAACTCACTCTCATGGACTGCTATATCATCATGCTGTAAGAACTTCATCTTTTGTTTTCTGAACTTGTATTGCTAAACTCTTTCATATTTTTGTAACTGTATGTCATTTGTTTATTTTTATGTATAGCACTGTGATACTTTTTATCAGATAAATGTTTAATTAATCAGCTCTGGTCTTTGATCTCTAAATATAGGAGCTCACCTTTCTGAAGGAAGCTCTGGTGAAACACGTTTATCTAAGGGTTAATTTGGTGACTTGCTGGGACTAGTAGTGGATACCCAGAGGTCTGGTGGCCTTAACCCTTGTCTCTCTAGTGTCTTGGCTGGACCAATAGGGTGTGATCGTGACAACTGGTGGCAGCGTCGGGATATATTTAGAGATTTTTAGTGCTTGCTGGATTTTACCTGCAAGGAAATCTTAGCAATAAAAAGAAATTGCATACATCTTCTTGTGTGTAAATTCCAAAGACAGAGCTCAGTGCTGGTTTAAAAGACATACAAAAAGAGTGCAAGACAGTTCTGTCCTCCCCATCTCCTGTTTTACCTCCTCTGTCTCATCTCGGAAATATGGAGGCATATCGCAAGCAGTCCAAGCCTGCACTGGAGCTAATGTGCCTAGAAAAGGACATCCCTACTGCAGGAAAGAACAAGGAACAACTTATTGCTGATCTTGTGGAGTATGATGCCCGTGCAGAAGAGCTGAGTGACATGAGGCAAAGTCCTACAGCTGGAACTGCCATCCAAGGACTGATATCTCCTGGGGAATACAACATTACTCCCCATCAGGACAGTACTCCACATGAGGCCTTGGACTCTTATATGCGGACTGCCTTACAACACCTTGGGAATGTGGATGCCAATATGAAACTCCAACTGCTTCTCCCGTACCAAACTGCAGAGAGAGAGGCCCAGGCATGAGCCACAGAGAGAGAGGCCCAGCGGAGGCATGAACTGGAGGTTCTGAGGCTGAGAGGCTGAGAGTGACCAGGACTATGAGGCAATAAAATCTGCCCTGCTAAAAAGTTTTAATCTGACTCCAGAGGCTTATCGGAAAAAGTTTCGGACTTTGCAACAAAGTGCCACAGAAAGCTGCACTCAACATGCAGGTCAGCTAAGGACTGCATTCAGGCTATGGACTGGGGGCCTACAAGTGACTACCTATGAGGCCCTGGAGGACTTGATGGTCCTGGATCAGTTTCTCCAAACACGGAGCTTTGAAGCCAGAGAGTGGATATTGGACCGCAAGCCCAAGACAGCAACGGAAGCAGCAGAACTTGGAGACGACTTTGACCACAACCGGGCACCAACAGCAAAGCGTGGATCTGCACAAGCTGGAGCAAGTACCTGGAGGGGAGCCACACAACCACAATGCACCACCAGGTCAGCCGGAAAATTCTTGCCGTCATTCCCAAAAGCAACAGGAGCCACATTGGGTCAGGGGGACACCTGCCGATGTTACAGATGCAACAATATTGGGCACCACTTGCCCCAACAAAAAGAATTCTCCACCAGTAGCTGGAGGACACACAGCCGTTCTTCTGGTGTCCGGAGAGGTGGAGAAAAGAGTGAATAACCTGCAGAGTGCAACTATGGGTGACCGGATGACAGTGGGTTTGCGAGATTCTGGAGCCTCCTTTACCTTGGTGCGGCCTGAAGTGGTGGATACAGGCAAAGGTTTGCGGGAGGTGGGGGTCTCTGAGGACATTCCTGTTAACCCCTTAAGGACTCAGGGTTTTTCCGTTTTTGCACTTTCGTTTTTTCCTCCTTACCTTTTAAAAATCATATCCCTTTAAATTTTCCACCTAAAAATCCATATTATGGCTTATTTTTTGCGTCGCTAATTCTACTTTGCAGTGACATTAGTAATTTTACCCAAAAATGCATGGCAAAACGAAAAAAAAAAATCATTGTGCGACAAAATCGAAGAAAAAAACGCCATTTTGTAACTTTTGGGGGTTTCCGTTTCTACGCAGTGCATATTTCGGTAAAAATTACACCTTATCATTATTCTGTAGGTCCATACGGTTAAAATTATACCCTACTTATATAGGTTTGATTTTGTCGCACTTCTGGAAAAAATCATAACTACATGCAGGAAAATGCATACGTTTAAAAATGTCATCTTCTGACCCCTATAACTTTTTTATTTTTCCATGTACAAGGCCGGTATGAGGGCTCATTTTTTGCGCCGTGATGTGAAGTTTTTATCGGTATGATTTTTGTTTTGATCGGACTTTTTGATCACTTTTTATTCATTTTTTAATGGTATAAAAAGTGACCAAAATACGCTTTTTTTGACTTTGGAATTTTTTTGCGCGTACACCATTGACCGTGCGGTTTAATTAATGATATATTTTTATAGTTCGGACATTTACGCACGTGGCGATACCACATATGTTTGTTTTTATTTATTTTTACACTGTTTTATGTTTTTTATGGGAAAAGGGGGGTGATTCAAACTTTTATTAGGGAAGGGGTTAAATGACCTTTATTAACACTTTTTTTAAACTCTTTTTTTTGCAGTGTTATAGCTCCCATAGGGACCTATAACACTGCACACACTGATCTCCTATGCTGATCACTGGCGTGTATTAACACGCCTGTGATCAGTGTTATCGGCGCTTGACTGCTCCTGCCTGGATCTCAGGCACGGAGCAGTCATTCGCCGATCGGACACCGAAGAGGCAGGTAAGGGCCCTCCCGGTGTCCTGTAAGCTGTTCGGGATGCCGCGATTTCACCGCGGCGGTCCCGAACAGCCCAACTGAGCAGCCGGGTCACTTTCACTTTCACTTTAGAAGCGGCGGTCAGCTTTGACCGCCGCTTCTAAAGGGTTAATACCGCACATCGCCGCGATCGGCGATGTGTGGTGTTAGCCGCGGGTCCCGGCCATTGATGAGCGCCGGGACCGACGCGATATGATGCGGGATCGCGGCGCGAGCCAGCGCAGGTCGTAAATATAGGTCCTGCGTCGTTAAGGGGTTAATGTTCTGCTGGGGAATGATTTGGGTTGGATGCTCTGTCATTATGCTCCAGAGGACACTACCTGCACACCGGATGGGCTAGGAGAGAGCCCTGTTCATTCTGAGGTACTGTGCGAGACTTTGGGAGACACTGTGAACTGTGGTAACTGGGAGGGGGTGCAGGGGATTAATAATTGTTTACCTGTGACTGAACCAGTAATGTTTTCCAAAAGTGGAATGGGGTGTATTGTGAAATGTGGTGACAATGAATTGCCAATGCCAAAACCTAGTGGAGATGGGCTAGGGGGAGGGGTTGTTGTGCCCCTGGTGACATGTAAGGATGAGGGACCAGCAGTGAGTGATATGTCCCAATCCTGTGAGCCTAAGGAGGAGGAGGGAAGGAGTGATAGCCCTGTGTATGATGCCTGTGTTGTTATGTCTGGAAATGAGGGGGAGGAAGGTAAACCCCAGGGAGGCATACCAATGGTGGCAGTGATAACGCGTCAGCAGCATGCCAGGGCTGCAGCTTTAAAATGAATGGAGGATGGTGATGCAAGGGGCAAGCTGTGTGACATGCAAGCCACAGCAGAGGAAGGTGGAGATGCTAGTTCACCTGGGGGAAATGTGCTCCCTGATGCCACAAGATGGGGGGAGGGAAATTAGCATTTCCGGGAAGCTCTGCGCAATTACCCTTCCCTTGAAGGGCTGAGACAGCGTGCTGAACATACAGGTGTTGACACAGATGGACATCGGGTATATTGGGAAAATGATATCTTGTACTGGGAGTCCCTTTCCAAAGGCATGCTAGGGGCCCAGGAGAGAGAAAGGCAGTTAGTGGTTCCTAGGCCGTACAGGAAAGAGCTGCTGAGGTTGGCCCATGAGACCCCCCTGGCAGGACATTTGGGAGTGGCCAAGACAAAGTCCAGGTTGGCACACAATTTCTACTGGCCGGGTATGGGTACTGCTGTTGCAAATTACTGTAGATCCTGTCATGTCTGCCAAAGGGTGGGTAAGTCTGGGGATGTAACTCGTGTTCCCCTAGTTCCCCTACCAGTCATATCTGTACCCTTTGAACGAGTGGCAGTGGATATTGTGGGGCCTCTGGCTATACCCAGCAGCACAGGGAAACAATTTATTCTCACTGTTGTAGATTATGCAACCAGGTACCCTGAGGCTGTTGCCTTATCCTACGTCCGGGCAGATAAGGTGGCAGATGCTCTGATCAGTTTTTTCTGCAGGGTGGGGTTCCCCAAAGAAATGCTCACTGATCAGGGCACCCAGTTCATGTCCAATCTCATGCAAAGATCAATCCACAGCTCTTAGCTGTAAAGAAAAGGCAGCTAAATGAGGAGATAGGCCCCTTCAGTGCCATCTTTGCCTGGGAATGCAGGGCCTGTGGTGTCGAGAAAAAAAATAGATGGTTAAGGGAGACAGATCTATCAGCCTGGAGAGGCAAGATCTCTCTGTCCCCATCTTAAGGGGGAGGTGTCAGGCCCAAGGCCTGATTATTAAAATCCTATATGTTTATTATAAATTATAACTGTGTGTAATGTATTATCCAAGACATGTGTGAGGGGTCATTCAGACCGTGTATCCTTTGTTTTTGTGTATTGCATTTTATTGGGGGTCTGGCTGTTTGGTATCTCCTTTGAAGTCATGCACACTGGTCCCATCATATAATCAAACAGATAAGGGGTCAGGAAGAGAGATGCCCCACCTGGTGGGATCAGAGGGGATGGGGGGAATGGAGTTTCCCTCCAAAGAAGCAGATAAGACTTAAAATGCTGGACTCAACTGTTGTTCAAGGCTGTGCAAAAAGCTGACAAGACCATCCTAAGAACAGCTGGAACTCACTCTCATGGACTGCTATATCATTATGCTGTAAGAACTTCATCTTTTGTTTTCTGAACTTGCCTTGCTAAACTCTTTCATATATTTGTACCTATATGTCATTTGTTTATTTTTATGCATAGCACTGTGATACTTTTTATCAGAAAAATGTTTCATTAATCAGCTCTGGTCTTTGATCTCTAAATATAGGAGCTCACCTTTCTGAAGGAAGCTCTGGTGAAACACGTTTATCTAAGGGTTAATTTGGTGACTTGCTGGGACTAGTAGTGGATACCCAGAGGTCTGGTGGCCTTAACCCTTGTCTCTCTAGTGTCTTGGCTGGACCGATAGGGTGTGATCGTGACAACTGGTGGCAGCGTCGGGATATATTTAGAGATTTTTAGTGCTTGCTGGATTTTACCTGCAAGGAAATCTTAGCACTAAAAAGAAATTGCATACATCTTCTTGTGTGTAAATTCCAAAGACAGAGATCAGTGCTGGTTTAAAAGACATACAAAAAGAGTGCAAGACAGTTCTGTCCTCCCCATCTCCTGTTTTACCTCCTCTGTCTCATCTCGGAAATATGGAGGCATA
Source organism: Hyla sarda (assembly GCF_029499605.1). Taxonomy (NCBI): domain Eukaryota; kingdom Metazoa; phylum Chordata; class Amphibia; order Anura; family Hylidae; genus Hyla; species Hyla sarda. The sequence continues at coordinate 9,093,810 of NC_079190.1, read as the reverse complement.
TCGCAAGCAGTCCAAGCCTGCACTGGAGCTAATGTGCCAAGAAAAGGACATCCCTACTGCAGGAAAGAACAAGGAACAACTTATTGCTGATCTTGTGGAGTATGATGCCCGTGCAGAAGAGCTGAGTGACATGAGGCAAAGTCCTACAGCTGGAACTGCCATCCAAGGACTGATATCTCCTGGGGAATACAACATTACTCCCCATCAGGACAGTACTCCACATGAGGCCTTGGACTCTTATATGTGGACAGCCTTACAACACCTTGGGAATGTGGATGCCAATATGAAACTCCAACTGCTTCTCCAGTACCAAACTGCAGAGAGAGAGGCCCAGGCACGAGCCACAGAGAGAGAGGCCCAGCGGAGGCATGAACTGGAGGTTCTGAGGCTGAGAGGTTGAGAGTGACCAGGACTATGAGGCAATAAAATCTGCCCTGCTAAAAAGTTTTAATGTGACTCCAAAGGCTTATCGGAAAAAGTTTCGGACTTTGCAACAAAGTGCCACAGAAAGCTGCACTCAACATGCAGGTCAGCTAAGGACTGCATTCAGGCTATGGACTGGGGGCCTACAAGTCACTACCTATGAGGCCCTGGAGGATCAGAGAGGATGGGGGGAATGGAGTTTCCCTCCAAAGAAGCAGATAAGACTTAAAATGCTGGACTCAACTGTTGTTCAAGGCTGTGCAAAAAGCTGACAAGACCATCCTAAGAACAGCTGGAACTCACTCTCATGGACTGCTATATCATTATGCTGTAAGAACTTCATCTTTTGTTTTCTGAACTTGCCTTGCTAAACTCTTTCATATATTTGTACCTATATGTCATTTGTTTATTTTTATGCATAGCACTGTGATACTTTTTATCAGAAAAATGTTTCATTAATCAGCTCTGGTCTTTGATCTCTAAATATTGGAGCTCATCTTTCTGAAGGAAGCTCTGGTGAAACACGTTTATCAAAGGGTTAATTTGGTGGCTTGCTGGGACTAGTAGTGGATACCCAGAGGTCTGGTGGCCTTAACCCTTGCACCATCACTCTCTCTCTAGTGTCTTCGCTGGACGATAGGGTGTGATCGTGACAGGGATGGTTAGAACTGCACTCACTATTCTGCTGGTGGGGTCACTGTGTACATACATTACATTACTTATCCTGTACTGATCCTGAGTTATATCCTGTATTATACTCCAGAGCTGTACTCACTATTCTGCTGGTGAGGTCACTGTGTACATACATTACATTACTTATCCTGTACTAATCCTGAGTTATATCCTGTATTATACCCCAGAGCTGTACTCACTATTCTGCTGGTGGGGTCACTGTGTACATACATTACATTACTTATCCTGTACTGATCCTGAGTTATATCCTGTATTATACTCCAGGGCTGTACTCACTATTCTGCTGGTGAGGTCACTGTGTACATACATTACATTACTTATCCTGTACTAATCCTGAGTTATATCCTGTATTATACCCCAGAGCTGTACTCACTATTCTGCTGGTGGGGTCACTGTGTACATACATTACATTACTTATCCTGTACTGATCCTGAGTTATATCCTGTATTATACTCCAGAGCTGTACTCACTATTCTGCTGGTGAGGTCACTATGTACATACATTACATTACTTATCCTGTACTGATCCTGAGTTATATCCTGTATTATACTCCAGAGCTGTACTCACTATTCTGCTGGTGAGGTCACTGTGTACATACATTACATTACTTATCCTGTATTGATCCTGAGTTATATCCTGTATTATACTCCAGAGCTGTACTCACTATTCTGCTGGTGAGATCACTGTGTACATACATTACATTACTTATCCTGTACTGATCCTGAGTTATTTCCTGTATTATACTCCAGAACTGTACTCACTATTCTGCTGGTGAGGTCACTGTGTACATACATTACATTACTTATCCTGTACTGATCCTGAGTTATATCCTGTATTATACTCAAGAGCTGTACTCACTATTCTGCTGGTGGGGTCACTGTGTACATACATTATATTACTTATCCTGTACTGATCCTGAGTTATATCCTGTATTATACTCCAGAGCTGTACTCACTATTCTGCTGGTGAGGTCACTGTGTACATATATTACATTACTTATCCTGTACTGATCCTGAGTTATATCCTGTATTATACTCCAGAACTGTACTCACTATTCTGCTGGTGAGGTCACTGTGTACATACATTACATTACTTGTCCTGTACTGATCCTGAGTTATATCCTGTATTATACTCCAGAGCTGTACTCACTATTCTGCTGGTGAGGTCACTGTGTACATACATTACATTACTTATCCTGTACTGATCCTGAGTTATATCCTGTATTATACTCCAGAGCTGCACTCACTATTCTGCTGGTGGGGTCACTGTGTACATACATTACATTACTTATCCTGTACGGACCCTGAGTTATATCCTGCATTATACTCCAGAGCTGTACTCACTATTCTGCTGGTGAGGTCACTGTGTACATACATTACATTACTTATCCTGTACTGATCCTGAGTTATATCCTGTATTATTGTTACGCCGAGCGCTCCGGGTCCCCGCTCCTCCCCGGAGCGCTCGCAACATCCTCGCTACTGCAGCGCCCCGGTCAGATCTACTGACCGGGTGCGCTGCGATACCGCCCCCAGCCGGGATGCGATTCGCGATGCGGGTGGCGCCCGCTCGCGATGCGCACCCCGGCTCCCGTACCTGACTCGCTCTCCGTCGGTCCTGTCCCGGCGCGCGCGGCCCCGCTCCCTAGGGCGCGAGCGTGCCGGGTCTCTGCGATTTAAAGGGCCACTGCGCCACTGATTGGCGCAGTTGGTCTAATTAGTGTGTTCACCTGTGCACTCCCTATGTATACCTCACTTCCCCTGCACTCCCTCGCCGGATCTTGTTGCCCTTGTGCCTAGTGAAAGCGTTTCCTTGTATGTTCCTAGCCTGTGTTCCAGACCTCCTGCCATTGCCCCTGACTACGATCCTTGCTGCCTGCCCCGACCTTCTGCTACGTCCGACCTTGCTCTTGTCTACTCCCTTGTACCGCGCCTATCTTCAGCAGTCAGAGAGGTTGAGCCGTTGCTAGTGGATACGACCTGGTTACTACCGCCGCTGCAAGACCATCCCGCTTTGCGGCGGGCTCTGGTGAATACCAGTAGTAACTTAGAACCGGTCCACTAGCACGGTCCACGCCAATCCCTCTCTGGCACAGAGGATCCACCTCCTGCCAGCCGGCATTGTGACAGTAGATCCGGCCATGGATCCCGCTGAAGTTCCACTGCCAGTTGTCGCCGACCTCACCACGGTGGTCGCCCAGCAGTCGCAACAGATAGCGCAACAAGGCCACCAGCTGTCTCAACTGACCGTGATGCTACAGCAGCTACTACCACAGCTTCAGCAATCATCTCCTCCGCCAGCTCCTGCACCTCCTCCGCAGCGAGTGGCCGCTTCCGGCCTACGACTATCCTTGCCGGATAAATTTGATGGGGACTCTAAGTTTTGCCGTGGCTTTCTTTCGCAATGTTCCCTGCACTTGGAGATGATGTCGGACCAGTTTCCTACTGAAAGGTCTAAGGTGGCTTTCGTAGTCAGCCTTCTGTCTGGGAAAGCTCTGTCATGGGCCACACCGCTCTGGGACCGCAATGACCCCGTCACTGCCTCTGTACACTCCTTCTTCTCGGAAATTCGAAGTGTCTTTGAGGAACCTGCCCGAGCCTCTTCTGCTGAGACTGCCCTGCTGAACCTGGTCCAGGGTAATTCTTCCGTTGGCGAGTACGCCATCCAATTCCGTACTCTTGCTTCCGAATTATCCTGGAATAATGAGGCCCTCTGCGCGACCTTTAAAAAAGGCCTATCCAGCAACATTAAAGATGTTCTGGCCGCACGAGAAATTCCTGCTAACCTACATGAACTCATTCATCTAGCCACTCGCATTGACATGCGTTTTTCCGAAAGGCGTCAGGAGCTCCGCCAGGATATGGACTTTGTTCGCACGAGGCGTTTTTTCTCCCCGGCTCCTCTCTCCTCTGGTCCTCTGCAATCCGTTCCTGTGCCTCCCGCCGTGGAGGCTATGCAAGTTGACCGGTCTCGCTTGACACCTCAAGAGAGGACACGACGCCGCATGGAGAATCTTTGCCTGTACTGTGCCGGTACCGAACACTTCCTGAAGGATTGTCCTATCCGTCCTCCCCGCCTGGAAAGACGTACGCTGACTCCGCACAAAGGTGAGACAGTTCTTGATGTCAACTCTGCTTCTCCACGCCTTACTGTGCCTGTGCGGATATCTGCCTCTACCTTCTCCTTCTCTACTATGGCCTTCTTGGATTCCGGATCTGCAGGAAATTTTATTTTGGCCTCTCTCATCAACAGGTTCAACATCCCGGTGACCAGTCTCGCCAGACCCCTCTACATCAATTGTGTTAACAATGAAAGATTGGACTGTACCGTGCGTTACCGCACGGAGCCCCTCCTAATGTGCATCGGACCTCATCACGAAAAAATTGAGTTTTTGGTCCTCTCCAATTGCACTTCCGAAATTCTCCTTGGACTACCGTGGCTTCAACGCCATTCCCCAACCCTTGATTGGTCCACAGGAGAGATCAAGAGCTGGGGTACTTCTTGTTTCAAGGACTGTCTTAAACCGGTTCCCAGTACTCCCTGCCGTGACCCTGTGGGTCCCCCTGTAACCGGTCTCCCTAAGGCTTATATTGACTATGCTGACGTATTTTGCAAAAAACAAGCTGAGACTTTACCTCCTCACAGGCCTTATGACTGTCCTATTGACCTCCTCCCGGGCACTACTCCACCCCGGGGCAGAATTTATCCTCTGTCCGCCCCAGAGACTCTTGCTATGTCTGAGTACATCCAGGAAAATTTAAAAAAGGGGTTTATCAGCAAATCCTCCTCTCCTGCCGGAGCTGGATTTTTCTTTGTGTCCAAAAAAGATGGCTCCCTACGTCCTTGCATTGATTACCGCGGACTTAATAAAATCACGGTAAAGAACCGCTACCCCCTACCTCTTATCTCAGAACTCTTTGATCGCCTTCAAGGTGCCCACATCTTTACCAAACTGGACTTAAAAGGTGCTTATAATCTCATCCGCATCAGGGAGGGGGACGAATGGAAAACTGCATTTAACACCAGAGATGGACACTTTGAGTATCTAGTCATGCCCTTTGGACTGTGCAACGCCCCTGCCGTCTTCCAAGACTTTGTTAATGAAATTTTTCGTGATCTCTTATATTCCTGTGTTGTTGTGTATCTGGACGATATTCAGATTTTTTCTGCCAACTTAGAAGAACATCGCCAGCATGTCCGCATGGTTCTTCAGAGACTTCGAGACAATCAACTTTATGCCAAAATGGAGAAATGTCTGTTTGAATGTCAATCTCTTCCTTTCCTAGGATACTTGGTCTCTGGCCAGGGACTACAAATGGACCCAGATAAACTCTCTGCCGTCTTAGATTGGCCACGCCCCTCCGGACTCCGTGCTATCCAACGTTTTTTGGGGTTCGCCAATTATTACAGACAATTTATTCCACATTTTTCCACTATTGTGGCTCCTATCGTGGCTTTAACCAAGAAGAATGCCAATCCTAAGTCCTGGTCTCCCCAAGCGGAAGACGCATTTAAACGGCTCAAGTCTGCCTTTTCTTCTGCTCCCGTGCTCTCCAGACCTGACCCATCTAAACCCTTCCTATTGGAGGTTGATGCCTCCTCAGTGGGAGCTGGAGCGGTCCTTCTACAAAAAAATTCTTCCGGGCATGCTGTTACTTGTGGTTTTTTTTCTAGGACCTTCTCTCCGGCGGAGAGGAACTACTCCATCGGGGATCGAGAACTACTGGCCATTAAATTGGCACTTGAGGAATGGAGGCATCTGCTGGAGGGATCAAAATTTCCAGTTATCATTTACACCGATCACAAGAACCTCTCCTATCTCCAGTCTGCCCAATGGCTGAACCCTCGCCAGGCCAGGTGGTCGTTGTTCTTTGCCCGTTTTAACTTTGAAATTCATTTTCGCCCTGCCGACAAGAACATTAGGGCCGATGCTCTCTCTCGTTCCTCGGATGCCTCGGAAGTAGAGGTCTCTCCGCAACACATCATTCCTCCGGACTGTCTGATCTCCACTTCTCCAGTCTCCATCAGGCAAACTCCTCCAGGGAAGACCTTCGTTTCTCCACGCCAACGTCTCGGGATTCTCAAATGGGGTCACTCCTCCCACCTCGCAGGCCATGCGGGCATCAAAAAGTCCTTGCAACTCATCTCTCGTTTCTATTGGTGGCCGACTCTGGAGACGGATGTTGTTGATTTTGTGCGGGCCTGTACTGTCTGTGCCCGGGATAAGACTCCTCGCCAGAAGCCTGCTGGTCTCCTTCATCCTCTGCCTGTCCCCGAACAGCCTTGGTCTCTGATTGGTATGGACTTTATTACAGACTTACCCCCATCCCGTGGCAACACTGTTGTTTGGGTGGTCGTTGATCGATTTTCCAAGATGGCACATTTTATTCCTCTTCCTGGTCTTCCTTCAGCGCCTCAGTTGGCAAAACAATTTTTTGTACACATTTTTCGTCTTCACGGTTTGCCCACGCAGATCGTCTTGGATAGAGGCGTCCAATTCGTGTCAAAATTCTGGAGGGCTCTCTGTAAACAACTCAAGATTATCATCCTCAATCCAATGGGCAAGTAGAAAGAGTTAACCAGGTCCTGGGTGACTATTTACGGCATTTTGTTTCCTCCCGCCAGGATGACTGGGCAGATCTTCTACCATGGGCCGAATTCTCGTACAACTTCAGAGTCTCTGAATCTTCTGCTAAATCCCCATTTTTCGTGGTGTACGGCCGTCACCCTCTTCCCCCCCTCCCTACTCCCTTGCCCTCTGGTTTGCCCGCTGTGGATGAAGTGACTCGTGATCTTTCCACCATATGGAAAGAGACCCAAAATTCTCTTTTACAGGCTTCATCTCGCATGAAAAAGTTTGCCGATAAGAAAAGAAGAGCTTCCCCCATTTTTGCTCCCGGAGACAAGGTATGGCTCTCCGCTAAATATGTCCGCTTCCGTGTCCCCAGTTACAAACTGGGACCACGCTATCTGGGTCCTTTCAAAATCTTGTGCCAAATTAATCCTGTCTCTTACAAACTTCTTCTTCCTCCTTCTCTTCGTATTCCCAATGCCTTTCATGTCTCTCTCCTTAAACCACTCATCATCAACCGTTTCTCTCCCAAACTTGTTTCTCCCACTCCTGTTTCCGGTTCTTCTGACATCTTCTCCGTGAAGGAGATACTGGCCTCCAAGACGGTCAGAGGGAAAAAATTTTTTTTGGTTGATTGGGAGGGCTGTGGTCCTGAAGAGAGATCCTGGGAACCTGAGGACAACATCCTAGACAAAAGTCTGGTCCTCAGGTTCTCAGGCTCCAAGAAGAGGGGGAGACCCAAGGGGGGGGGTACTGTTACGCCGAGCGCTCCGGGTCCCCGCTCCTCCCCGGAGCGCTCGCAACATCCTCGCTACTGCAGCGCCCCGGTCAGATCTACTGACCGGGTGCGCTGCGATATCGCCCCCAGCCGGGATGCGATTCGCGATGCGGGTGGCGCCCGCTCGCGATGCGCACCCCGGCTCCCGTACCTGACTCGCTCTCCGTCGGTCCTGTCCCGGCGCGCGCGGCCCCGCTCCCTAGGGCGCGCGCGCGCCGGGTCTCTGCGATTTAAAGGGCCACTGCGCCACTGATTGGCGCAGTTGGTCTAATTAGTGTGTTCACCTGTGCACTCCCTATGTATACCTCACTTCCCCTGCACTCCCTCGCCGGATCTTGTTGCCATTGTGCCAGTGAAAGCGTTTCCTTGTATGTTCCTAGCCTGTGTTCCAGACCTCCTGCCGTTGCCCCTGACTACGATCCTTGCTGCCTGCCCCGACCTTCTGCTACGTCCGACCTTGCTCTTGTCTACTCCCTTGTACCGCGCCTATCTTCAGCAGTCAGAGAGGTTGAGCCGTTGCTAGTGGATACGACCTGGTTACTACCGCCGCTGCAAGACCATCCCGCTTTGCGGCGGGCTCTGGTGAATACCAGTATTAACTTAGAACCGGTCCACTAGCACGGTCCACGCCAATCCCTCTCTGGCACAGAGGATCCACCTCCTGCCAGCCGAATCGTGACAATTATCCTCCAGGGCTGTACTCACTATTCTGCTGGTGGGGTCACTGTGTACATACATTACATTACTTATCCTGTACTGATCCTGAGTTATATCCTGTATTATACTCCAGAGCTGTACTCACTATTCTGCTGGTGAGATCGCTGTGTACATACATTACATTACTTATCCTGTACTGATCCTGAGTTATATCCTGTATTATACTCCAGAGCTGTACTCACTATTCTGCTGGTGGGGTCACTGTGTACATACATTACATTACTTATCCTGTACTGATCCTGAGTTATACCCTGTATTATACTCCAGAGCTGTACTCACTATTCTGCTGGTGGGGTCACTGTGTACATACATTACATTACTTATCCTGTACTGATCCTGAGTTATATATCAGACAGGAGGCTCATATCTTGCATTAATCTTTCTTTAATTAATGCCCATAGCAGAAAATTTTTTATACAAACGTATTAATAAAATCTTATTTAAAAAACTACATATCCCAGCAGTCCCCTGTGAACTCCTCCTCCTATCCCAGCATGCTGGCTGCTATATAAGGGACTGCTTGAAGATCCTCTTCCTCTTTCTTTCTGCTCATGGCAGCAAGTTAAGTATATTCTCTGTGTATTCATGGTATATTAATGTGTATTAATTGTGATTCCGGGTGTATTCAGGGTATGTAGGAAAATTATGCCCTGTATACTCCGGCTGTTATTTTCTCTGTTGTTCTAATATTACTATTTTCGGGGTATATATATTTATATATATACCTATTTCTCTCTTGATACCTAATTTTTTCTCATACTCTGTATTTCTAAGCTTTCGCTACCTCTAACAAGCGATTCCTGTCATATTTCGGTATTTACCTCTATTAGTATTGTCCCTCTACAGTCGCCATTTTAATTTCTATTCGCGCCGTCTTTTTACCTTCTTCCCGCCGCTCGACACCTTCGCGGGCTTCGCGATTTCAGGGGGCGTATCCGGGTGACGCGCACCCTGCGACACGCCTTCCGGGATTCCGTGCGACCTATCACAGGTCTTACAGCCGTAGTCTCGCGAGATTACGGCTGTAAGCGCTGGTTGCTGGATCCCTCCTCCTCTCCCAGTCGCCAGTGTTGTGCGAGCGGTGAGAGGAGCGCCAGCATTATAGGTCCGGTCCCAGTTTTAGTACCTTCAGGTAGTTTACTATTAATATAGCTAGTAGCATTAGTTCCTATAAACAGAACTACTATTATCTTACAGTCAGTTGGCTACTTGTAGCTTCTGCTAAAGTTCTTATAACTTCCCTACTCTGTCTGTCATGGCTGGTGAAAAACCCTCAGTCCCTTTCTCTACTCTGCCTGGCCAGACTAATGAGGGCATAGAGATTGAGGCTTCTCAGATCATGTCTGCGACCCAAATACAAGACTTGATTAACAAGTCCATTCAGGCAGCTCTGGCTGCAAATATGAGTTGTGATAATCCTTTAGCCTCTACCTCTAGAGAGGTACCCGTGAGGGGTAAGGTCTCACATAAAAGAAAACATGTCTCTGGACATTCCGACTCCCCGGCAGGGGAAGCTTACAATGTGCCCCTGACAGAACCTGAACCGGTCTGTCGCACCCCGCATCCTAATGTACATTCTCGACCCTTGGGCCCCAAGGAGAAAATTTGTAAGGGGCAAAAGTCCGCCCGACGGACGAAACCGGACTCATATGTCACGTCTACCGACGAGTCGTCCGGCGAGTCTGATGTGGCTGAGGCCACAGGCTCTGATTCTGATGAGGAAGATGCGGGGTTTACGGCTGATTATCCTGATGCCGAACCAGAGACGCCAAATGAGGCGATCCTAGATTCTCTGGGCCAACCTCTTTTCAGCCCGGATGCGATCACACACCCACGCTCCGGAGACTGGGCACCGCTACCACACGTAGCACAATATGTAGAATATTGGACTAGGCGGGCTTTGGACCGCACGAACCGTAACAAATTGAGGGCTGAGTGCCCCAGACCCTGTGTAACCAAGAAGATTGCGGTCACGCCGGAGATAGATCCGGTTCTCCTCAAGTACCTGACACGATCAGGAAAGTATTCAAAGAAGGGGATTGAGAGATCATTTAAGTCGATCCAAGACCGTATTCTTGATCTTCTCGGCCCGCTCACAAAGATATTAAATCTTTCAGAGCAAGCGGCATCCACCGCCCAACCAGTAGACCTAGAGCAACTGAGAGGCTGGGCCCAACGTGCTATATGCATGCTGGGCAGTGCGAACACGGCCTGTTCTACTGAACGGAGACGGTCCATCCTGATGAAACTGGAGCCGCAGCTCTCCCACTTAGCGGAGAATGAGCCGGGTCCCTCCGCTGAAGGTCTCTTATTTGGAGACGACCTCATTAAAAATATTAACAAATTTGTCAGCCTGTTTTCCAGCCTAGATAAGGCGCAAAATTCTCTAAAAAAGACGGGCCAACCTGGTAAGGTTTTCGGCAAGGCCGGTAGAAGCAGAGGCCGATCTGCCGGCCGCAATGCCCCATATAGGCCCTACATTAGACCGGCACAGCAACAATTTGCTCCTGCTCAACCACAATACGCTCTGCCCGTGGTCCAACCGGCCCCTTTCTTTCCCCCTCGAGGGCGACCATGGAGAGGACGTGGAGGTCGCGGATTCCCCAGATCACGCCCACCGACCGGTGAGTACCTTTTCAATTCCATACACATTGGTGGGGGGCAGGCTAAGATATTTTTTCCACGTCTGGTCCACGATTACAGCAGACGTTTGGATCCTCAATACGGTAGCTGGCTACCGGATAGAATTCCAATCTCTTCCCGAGTTGAATGTTATACCTCAACCCATACGATTCTCCGCGCAGAACGTAGCACTCATAGACAACGAGCTCCAGGAGCTCTTGTCAAAACAAGCAGTACAAGAAGTAGACCCATTTTCCCCCGGATTTGTCAGCAACATCTTCCTGGTCAAGAAGAAAGATGGCGGTTACCGCCCGGTGATAAATCTGAGAGATTTGAATCAACACGTGACTTACCGTCACTTCAAGATGGAAGGGATCCATCTGTTACGCGACCTTCTCTGGCCAGGAGACTGGTTAGTAAAAATCGATCTGAAGGACGCTTATCTTACCGTCCCCATTCATCACACCTCTCAAAGATTCCTACGATTTCTATGGAGGGACCGAATGTGGCAGTTCACCTGCCTTCCATTCGGATTGTCATCGGCCCCCTGGTGTTTCACCAAGTTACTGAAACCGGTGGTAGCGGCTCTTCGGAGCAGAGGGGTACGACTTATTATTTACTTGGACGATCTACTAATCATGGCCCGGTCCAGGGCACAGGCTGTGACTCACAGCCAATGGGCCCTTTCGTTGATGGAGGAATTGGGATTCCTCATCAATCACAAAAAATCGGTTCTGTCTCCCGCGCAGGAGATGGAGTTCCTGGGTTTCCTAGTGGATACCCAACGAGCCATCTTGATGTTACCAACATCCAAGTTGGCTTTGATTCGCAAAGAAATCAGAGCGACTTTGCGCAAAGGTCGAGTATCACTGAGGGTGATTGCACGCATTGTGGGCCTATTATCGGCTTCTATTCAAGCGATTTTTCCGGCCCCTCTTCACTATCGGGCCCTTCAGAGGCTCAAAGCTCTTCACCTTCGCCGGGGTCTTCGCTATGCGAACGAAGTTACCATCGGTCCGGAAGTTGTAGAGGAATTGCAGTGGTGGCTTCGACACGCTGTCGAATGGAACGGCAGGACTATCTTCAATGCCTGCCCGGACGTCATAATAGAGTCCGATGCGAGCCGCCACGGTTGGGGAGCTCGCTGCGGGCAAGACACCACAGGAGGGAGATGGTCCGCAGAGGAGTCTTCTCTCCACATCAATGCCTTGGAACTCTTGGCAGCATTCTTCGCTATCAGGAGCTTTCTCCCTCACCATTCCAGTTGTTGCGTACTTGTACGCATGGACAATGTGGCGGCGGTTCAATATGTCAACCGCCTGGGAGGTACGAGGTCCAGAGTGCTGGCGGACATCGCGTCCACGTTCTGGCATTTCTGTTTATCCCGGGACATCATCCCGATTGCAGAATACCTTCCTGGTGTGTCCAACATCGTAGCAGATTGGAATTCTCGCTATTTGAAGGATTCCAGCGATTGGATGTTGGAACGATCTATTTTTCAGACTCTGAGGTCTCTTTGGGGTCCGTTACACACGGACCTCTTCGCATCCCGGCTCAATCGACAACTGCCTCGCTTTTACAGCTGGAGGCCGGATCCGGAAGCATCCGCAGTGGACGCATTCCGTCAGATATGGGAATTGGGGACGCACTATGCGTTTCCCCCATTCAATATGATAACCAAAGTTCTTCTCCAAGTTCTGAGTCAGAAGGCGACGGTGGTGTTGGTCACCCCTTGGTGGCCAACGCAACCATGGTTCCCCCTTCTTTTAGGGATGGCGATCGACTATCCTCGTTTGATTCCTCAATCGCCTCACCTTCTCACGAACCCAACCAAGGGTCCTCATCCCCTGATATTGGAGGGCAACCTTCCACTCCTCGCGTGGTTGGTTTCGGGGTCCCGGATGCCGGTGGTGACCTTTCGCAATCGGCTAGAGACCTCCTTGCCTTGGCCTGGGCCCCAGGGACTAGATCGGCGTATCGATCAGCCTGGGCATTGTGGGTTTGTTGGTGTGATAGACGGCAAATTGATGCCGTTCATGCACCTGTTTCAGTGATAGTGAATTATTTAGCAGACTCTTTTGAGTCTGGGAAATCCTACAGTTCATTAAATGTCTACAGATCCGCCATATCGGCTTATCATTGCCCGGTGGACGCGTTACCGGTGGGCAAACATCCTTTGGTATGTAGACTCTTACGAGGCGTAAGATTTAAACGTCCTCCCCGTCCTAGGTACCAGTCTACTTGGGATGTCTCCCTTGTGTTGGATTTATTTTCCTCCTGGGAGGATAATGACGCACTCGCTTTAAAGTTGCTATCCATCAAGCTTACTACACTGTTATGTTTAGTATCCATAAAACGGGTGTCGGATGTAAAGGCGCTGGATATTTCCAGGCGACAATTTTCGCCGGAAGGGGTACGGTTTTCGGTGGTTCGTAGGACTAAGACGGGACTTCAATCCGTCTTCTATCCCTTTTTTCCTGATCACCCACGTCTGTGTGTAGTACGCTGTCTACAATCGTATGAGTCGCGGACCGTGACTTTGAGATCTGACTCTTACAATCAGTTGTTGATATCATATGTCAAACCTCATCTTCCGGTATCCTCGGCCACTTTGGCCAGGTGGGTGAGGTCGGCCATGGAAATGGCTGGGATCGATATCTCTCTTTTTGGGGCCCACTCTTCTAGAGGGGCTATGGCCACCAAGGTGGTCACTTCAGGAGGTTCACTTTCGGATCTTCTATTGGCCGCTGATTGGTCGTCCGAGACGACTTTTCGGCAATTTTATTTTAGACCTCAAACACACGTCTCTGTGTCTGTTCTATGACATATTTGTTATTATTTCTGTATGTAAGCACTGTTAGCTTTAAACTTGCAAGATATGAGCCTCCTGTCTGATATATAAATAGAGATTTTCCTAGCTAACGTGACGGAAAATATGAGTTATATGAAGACAGGAGGCGAGTATCTTCCCTCCCTACCCTCCCTGTTATGGTGTTTTTGTTTCCCTTCCAGGGTATTGAAAGGAGAAGACGAAGACAGCGGTGTTTCGGTGCAGCCTGATATGTTCTGTTGCAATTGTTCCTTAACAGTTTCGTTCACGGTTTTCGGTCCTGTTGGCCGGAGGTTCGGAGTTACCAAGGAGGAGCTGTCCCGGATTCCGGCGTTCCGTGGTTCTGGTGACGGTCATGCAATTCGCATAAAGAAAGAGGAAGAGGATCTTCAAGCAGTCCCTTATATAGCAGCCAGCATGCTGGGATAGGAGGAGGAGTTCACAGGGGACTGCTGGGATATGTAGTTTTTTAAAAAAGATTTTATTAATACGTTTGTATAAAAAATTTTCTGCTATGGGCATTAATTAAAGAAAGATTAATGCAAGATACTCGCCTCCTGTCTTCATATAACTCATATTTTCCGTCACGTTAGCTAGGAAAATCTCTATTTATACCCTGTATTATACTCCAGAGCTGTACTCACTATTCTGCTGGTGGGGTCACTGCGTACATAGGTAGTAAGATGATCAGAGGGCCCGGGTAGAGGCTATGTAGTAAAGAAACACATATAAATTTGAAATATCAACTATATTAATTTCAAAGATGTCACTAATATGGGGGGCGGGGGTTGGGAACCACTGCTGTAGAGGATAAGCCTGAATAGAATAAGGGCTCATTCACACTACCTGCCTATAACATTATTCACAGAGCCTGAATATCATGGTGTAAAAAAACAAAAAACAAAAAAAAACATAAAACACCAAAAATTAAAACAAAAAAATTAAAATAAAAAACACAAAGAATCGATGTCAGGTTTGAAGTAGATTTAAATCCCAGGTTGGAAAAAGCGGCATCAAAAATACCATTGGCTGTCCTGGCATGCTGGGAGTTGTAGTTTAGATAGAGCTGGAGGCCCTCTGGTTAGGAAACACTACTCTAGAGATTTTTCCACCTCCATTCTGGCCTTAAAAACAAAAAAATGTTCTCCTGTCCTGAAGGTTCGTTACAATGTATCAGTCAGGAGTCCAGAGGAGCCTATAAATAAGACACAACCGCCACAACCCCTCGACTGCGAAACATTATGGACGTGAACAAGGATGTTCCTATTCACTGACAGCCAGCAGAGATCCTGGAAATAGCAATGGGCACCATGGGTGATTGTCAAAACTGTATCCTAAATCCTAAAATTCTCTCTTTTCACACTGGCATCATGGCGGACCTGAATGACTTTGGGTGATGGCACAAATAGGACGTGCATGCTGCGCCATCACGGTACCAGATATACCAAAAAATGCACAGCTGCATGTGAACAAAGCTGTACAGGATTAGGGTCAACTGATCCACCTCCTAAATGTGATAATGACAGGCGCTGCCAGGATCCGATAAAGTTGTACAGTAAAATGTATAAAAAAAAAAAGTATGACCAGACGCAATGCCATATCGGGAGAAAATTAGATTTAAAAAAAAAAACACCATAAAAAAATTATAGCAATACAAAAACCATAATTATTTATACAATTGAATATTTACCTTGAAAAAAAAGTACTAATCAAATATTCCTGAAAATTATTTCATATAACTAGTAGATGGATATTTTATTAGTACTTTTTTATTTGTATATATATATCAAATTGTATAAATTTATATATATATATATATATATATATATATATATATATATTAATAGGTTGATATAAATGTAAAAAAAATTGTGTTATGGGGGCGTGGCCTAGCCTATATAGGGGGCGTGGCCTAGCTGCTGTGGTGAATGGACGTGTAAGAGGAGAGCTCCATCTCCACAGCTTTTTAGCGGCATATCCTAGCGTTTAGTCTGCGCATATCCAGCCCAAAACTCGCCTGCAGATCCCTAAACCACTTGCCGGGACGCAGAAGAAAAGCCACCAAGCAAGGAACACTGTCCAAATTTTACTTCTCCCGGACGGCGCATACCTCACTAGATGGCGCTGCCTTCTCTGACCTCCCTGCTGCCCCCGACGTGCAGTCTACACGACTCGGCAGACAGCAAACTCTCTCATCACAGCCACTCCACGTCTGTCCCGGCACTGCCTGACCGGTTGTCAGATGTACATGGCAGTCCGGGCTCCCTGACTACCTCAGTCTCGCCAGCGAGGAGCGCGGGAGAAATACAACAGGAGCGCCTGTCTACACCTCCCGGCTCCGCAACATGGGGTTCCCCTGCAGTGACTCCTAATGCCAGCCCAGCGAAGCAGCGTCCACGGATTTCGGACACCTCAAGTCATGTGGAGGTATGTGAGTGGGACTTGAGTGATGTGCCCAGCTCCAAGGGCATAGAGAACCTGGCCACTATAGCTGTGTCAGATAAATCATTAAATGGAGGGGGAAAAAAGGCGGAGGTAGCGCCGGGTGCGGTGTAGGTCTTTAGCCGGTGTAGGTGGGTACCCAGGTGGGGGTAGCGTATTCCTTGCCGGTGATGGTAGCTTGGTATGCAGGCCAGCAGTGTGAGGACGGAGCCCAGAGGAGAGTCCGTAGAATAATGCAGAGGTATAGGAGAAAAAAGCTGCGATGGCGCTCCCAAGGAAAAAACCCGAAGTCGTGGGTATTGGTGAAAAATAAATAATTTATTCTTACAGCATAAGAAGTCAAAGAAAATAATAAATATAAAGCAAGACGCGTTTCGGGAGTCACAGCTCCCTTTTTCAATTGCAGGTGGTTGCTGTGTGGCAAGGTAACAGGTATACGTGTTTAAATACATGAAAAATGGAGCCAAAACCAGGTGAGCTGGTGATGTCATGTGGGGTAGATGCCAGGGCCAGGTAAGGGCCGGGCATTAAAGACCTATATAATAAAACATACTCAATGAAGGGGCATGAAAACCACATAAAACATGTAAAAAAGCATAGGTACACAGTGGTCCCTCAACATACGATGGTAATCCGTTACAAACGAGCCATCGTTTGTCGAATCCATCGTATGTTGAGGGATTCGTGCAATGTAAAGTATAGGAAGCTGTACTCACCTGTCCCCGACGCTCCGGACTGCGTCCCGCCGCTCCCGATGGTGTCCCCGCCGCTCCCGATGGTGACCCCGGGCCTCCGCTGGGCTCTCCTGGTCTTCTCCGGTCCTCCGCTGTCTTCTCCGGTCCTCCCCTGTCTTCTCCGGTCCTCCGCTGTCTTCCTCAAGGCCTTACTGGGCCTACGTAGCGACGTCATTATGCCGCTGCTTACGCCGTTCCTATTGGATGACGGGACGGCGTGCGCAGCAGCGTATTGACGTCACCGGAGAGGGCCGAGAAGACACCGGAAGACCAGTGCTGGACCCGAAGGGCACCCCAGAGCATCGTGGAGGGGTAAGTAATACTCACCGCAGCACACGTGAAACATTAAGCTGCTATCCGGCAGCAGCTTAAGCATTTTGCGCTGCCGGATAGCACTTAATGCGATGGCCCCGACATAAAAAAGCATTGTATGTCAATGCTGACATCGACATGCGATGGCCTCTGAGAGGCCATCGTATGTCGATTTTATCATATGTTGGGGCCATCGTATGTCGGGGGTCACTATAGTCTTTACAGGAGTATTTGAATGTTCAAACTGAACCGCGAGAAATGTCCGAGGTGGCGACCAATTAGGAAGCTGCCGGCGTCCGTGGGACCAATCAGGAGGCAGTAGGAGGAGGCTGTCATCGCTGTGCAGGGTTGCCACTGTGGGGAATGAATGGAGACGAGCCTCTTGAAGCTGATATGCCGCTTGCTGCGAGAGGTGAAGAGGTGGCCAATCAGGAGCGAGCCGTACTTGGCTGTGTACAGTTACGCTGTCATAGGGCAACATAGGCCTTATGGGGATGTAGTCCAAAGTTGTGTCAGGGGATAGTGGGCGGGATGTTGATTGGCTGTTCGTGATATTAGATGAGCCAATCAGAGGGGGGGACGTATAAATTCGGGTTGCAAGTCTTTGTAGCTGGTGGCGGTAGAAAAAAGTTCAAATGTGTCAGCCAATCGCTGTTGGACCGTTCCGGGTGGCGGCCAATCAGACTGAAGACGTGTATATCTTCTATGGGCGGGCTGTCATCTAATCTGGAGGTCATCGAAGTCCGGAACACACTCGGAACTTGTCATAGAGGAGCTGTAAACCTGTAAGGGAGAAAAGAGGTAGAATGGGAGGGGAGAGACAGGTGGTTTTGGCGGCGGCTTGCTGTCAGCTTGTTCCGCAGTGAGGAGGCATCTGGTGCGGCTGTCATGATGTCATCGGGACCTTGTGCTGCCTTTAGCTGGCATCAGTGGGTGGACTGGGGGTATGGATTAGGTGACGTTTTTGATGTATTCATTCAGACCCGAGGGTGTCAAAGTTCTGAGGGTGAAGA
The DNA here is from genome assembly GCF_029499605.1 of Hyla sarda. Taxonomy (NCBI): domain Eukaryota; kingdom Metazoa; phylum Chordata; class Amphibia; order Anura; family Hylidae; genus Hyla; species Hyla sarda. The sequence goes on along the minus strand of NC_079190.1, from coordinate 9,075,674 downwards.
TCCAGAAATGTTCACGTTTCCTCAGTACTGCGAAGCGGTGGGTGGTGTCGGCGGAGATGTGTTCAATGGGTGTGATGGTGTGACACCTGAAGTCGCTGCTGTGCTTTTCCGCTGCATGCCTGGAGACAGTATGGAGTTGGTACCCCTTGGTGACATTAGACCTGTGCTTGTTAATGCGCTGATTCAGTGGTTGGATGGTACGTCCGACGTACTGGAGACCACAGGGGCACTCGAGGAGGTAGATCACGTAGGAGGTGCTGCAGTTGATGAAGCTCTTGATGGGGTAAGTGATGTTGGTGATCCTGCAGGTGAACTTGGTGCATTTGTTCGCAATGTTGTTGCAGCATTTGCAAAGGGGTTTGCTGCACTTGTATGAGCCGGTGACAGGTGGGGTGTCCAGCAGGGTAGTTTGTTTCTTTGGTGCCTTTAGTTTACTGGGTGCCAGCATATATTTGAGACATCTGTTCTTTCTGAAAGTGATATTAGGTCTGGGGGCAGAATGTCTTTAAGGAAGGGGTCAAGCAGGAGAGTCTTCCAGTGGTCTGTGATGATCTTCTTGATGCTTTTGTGGTCATCATTGTAGGTAGTGATGAAGTTGAAGTAGTGGGTATGTTCAGGTGGGTCATTGTTGGGGACCTTGGGTTTCAAGCACTCTTTCTGTGAGAATTTGCTAGCCTTGAGTTTGCTCTGGTTGATGAGTGAGGTGGGGTAGCCTTTGGATTTGAAGCGCTGGTCCAGGATTCTACTTTGGTCCACAAAGTCTGAGGGTTCGGTGCAGTTTCTTCTGATTCTTTTGTATTGACCAAAGGGGATGTTCTGAGTCCACTTCTTAAAGTGGCAGCTGTCATAGTTGAGGTAGCTGTTCCCATCCACTGACTTGAAGTAGGTCTTAGTCTGGATCCTGTTGTCCTTGGTGTGGTAGACAATGACATCCAGGTATTCAATGGAGTCCCCTGAGTGGTTAAAGGTGAATTGGATGTTGCAGGAGTTTTCATTGAGGGACGTGAGGAAGTTGGTGAGATTTTCCTTAGAGCTGTCCCAGATGATGAAGATGTCATCTATGTATCTTTTGTACAGTATGCAGTGTTTGAACAGTTCCTGTCTGTACAGTACAGTCTCTTCAAAGTGTCCCATGAAGAGGTTAGCGAGACTAGGTGCGAATCGGCTCCCCATCGCTGTGCCACAGCACTGGTGGTAAATGCTGCCGTTGAACTGGAACGTATTGTTCTGCAGGATGAAGAGGATGCTGCCCAAGATGAATTGGCACTGGAGTGGTGGCATGGTGGGATCACTTTGAAGAAAGTGGGATACTGAAGCAATTCCCAGGTGGTGGTCAATGATAGTGTACAGTGAGGTAATGTCCATAGTAAAAAGGCTGTAGTGACTTTCCCACTTAACCTCGAGGATGGAGCTGATGAAGTCTGTGGTGTCCCTGGTGTAAGAGGGTAGCGCTTGGACGTATGGCTGTAGGATGATGTCCACGTACTGTGACAGATTCGATGTCAAGGAGTTGATGCCGGCGATGATAGGTCTGCCGGGTGGGTTCTTTTGGTCTTTGTGGACTCTGGGCAGGTAGTAGAACAACAGGGTGTCTGGCTCTGTGATGTTAATATAGTTGTACTCCTGCTTTGTGATGATGCCCTCTGTCAGACCATGGTTGAGTAGTTTGCTGAGTTCTTTCTGATGGTCAGTGATGGGGTTTCTTGACAACTTGCTGTAGAAGGTGCGGTCGGAGAGGAGCCTTTGTGATTCCTTCAGGCAGTCGGTTCTGTTAAGTAGGACGATGCCGCCGCCTTTGTCAGCTGATTTAATGCTGATGTCGGGGTCATCTACCAGTTCTTTGATGGCTTTTCTCTGTTGAGATGTGAGGTTGTTGGAGCCCTTAGGTTTGTTGGAGGGTTTGCAGAGTCTCTCAAAATCAGTAGATACTCCGGCGGCGAAGGTGTCGATGAAGTTGCCTTTATGATGAGCTGGAAAGAACTGGGACTTGGGTTTGAGTCCACTGTGATGTGGTGGAGAATCAATCTGTGTGGCAGGTACCGATGTCTGTGCAGCTGCAGGTGTCTCTTTGACGTAATGGCTGGGTAGGTTCAAATGTCTTTTAAGAATTTCCTGATGTAGGCATTAAGGTCCAGGAACAGGGTAAAGTCATTTGGTCTTGCTGATGGGCAAAAAGACAGACCTTTCTGGAGGACACTATCATGGTGTTTAGTGAGAGTTTTTCTGGACAGGTTGAAGATTTTTACTGTGTCCAGGTGGGTGGAGGATGGAGTAGGTGGTTCAGAGTTTTCTTTTACTGGAAGTGTTGTTTCTTTCTTTCTTTTTTCTCCTCTGTATCCTCTCTTTCTTTTCTTTTTTGTGTTCTGATTTGTAGTGATGCTTGCAGCGGCGGGGCCAGTGTGACTTTCTCCAGGAACTGGTTGATGATCCCCGCTAGTACGGCCTTCACCTGGAGCGGCGTGGTGTTGCAGTTCAGGGCCGGGGGAAGGACTAAAAAAGATTCGGCCAGGGAGGCGTTGACCGTGGAGAAGTCCCCCAGGTCAGTAACTTCGTTTCCGTGGAAGTCGGGGGGAGATTGCGGGTAGCCGGCTGTGGGGGTGAAAAAGGAGGTGGTGTCTTTGGAGGAAGATTGCAGTGGTGGTGATTGCTGGGTGCGTGGCGGTGTGATGCTGCCGTGCACCGTGATGAGGGAGTCATCGAAGCATGTGGAGGACTCGTTGGCTGGTGAGTCGAAGCGACCGGAGGGTAGCCGAGGTGGAGTATTACTAGGGTGGTCGCTGTCAATCTTGTGTTGCCTATCGATGAATTCCAGAAATTTGGGTGGGATGGGAAGGTGGTTGACGGTAGTGTCCGGTGCTCCGCTGGGTGCCGCGGTAGTAGAAGGTACCACCGAGCAGGGAGCGGGGGTAGCAGGGGTAGCTCCACTGGGTGCCGCCATAGTTGGAGGTACCACCGGGCGGGAAGCGGGGGGTGGTGGGGTAGCTCCGCTGGGTGCCGCAGTAGTTTGAGGTACCACCGGGTGGAGAGCGGGGGTGGAGGGGGTAGCTCCGCCGGGTGCCGCGGTAGTTAAAGGTACCACCGGGAGAGGGGAGAGCAGGGTGACGGGGGGGCGCTCCTTGATGGTAGGTGCGCCGGGGTGGGGGTGGTCGGCGGGTCGGGGGAACAGTCACCACAGACATTTCTCGCGGTTCAGTTTGAACATCCAAATACTCCTGTAAAAGACTATTCCTATGCTTTTTCACATGTTTTATGTGGTTTTCATGCCCCTTCATTGAGTATGTTTTATTATATAGGTCTTTAATGCCCGGCTCTTACCTGGCCCCGGCATCTACCCCACATGACGTCACCAGCTCACCTGATTTTGGCGCCATTTTTCATGTATTTAAACACGTATACCTGTTACCTTGCCACACAGCAACCACCTGCAATTGAAAAAGGGAGCTGTGACTCCCGAAACGCGTCTTGCTTTGTATTTATTATTTTCTTTGATTTCTTATGCTGTAAGAATAAATTATTTATTTTCACCAATACCCACGACTTTGGGTTTTTTCCTTGGGAGCGCCATCGCAGCTTTTTTCTCCTATACCTCTGCAGATAAATCATTAACTGACACCGCCATGAAAGGAATGTTATTGGTGCTGCATAAAGCGTTCCTCTCTGACATGCACAAAATGGTGGCCCCCATACACTCTACGGTGTCTGACCTCACTAACCGCATGTGGAATCAAAGTTCGCACAACACTGTTATTGATGCTACTAACGATATCACTGATGATGTGGCAGCTCTTAAGGCGAAAGTGGCGGATCTAGAAGATAGGAGACGCCGCAACAATATCAAATTGAGAGGGGTACCTGAATCAGTATTGCCAGCGGATATTCCTAAACATGTCAAAGCCCTTCTGAAAACTACTTTGCCCTCCAGTTCAGACCAGGAACTGAAGATAGATGGGGCTCATCGTATTCCTAAACCCTGCACTCTAGATGAATCTGTCCCTAGGGACATCCTGGCTAGGATAGACTTTTTACAACCAAAGAGAAAGTGATGGAGTTCTCTAGAAAGAATAATGGACTGCCCGCACCTTTTCATAAGATCTCAATTTACTCAGATTTGTCAGCTGCAACACTGCAAGCAAGAAGAGAGCTCCTTTCATCCCATTGTGTTTGGTTGTGATATGCCGTGATAGGCCATGGAGCATAAATCCCTTTTTCCCATTACATCTGTGTTGGTTTAGTCTTTGATGTCGTTTTTGCGTGGTTTTCCCCACATATTGTTTCCCACAGCAATAATGGTGCAATGATCTGCTAGGATGTTGCAGTAAAGGCCCCTCTTTTTGCCACATTTAAAAGCACCTTTTTTGAGGGTGGTCTCCGTAGTGATCCGCTTGGCTGGTCTTTGTTTTTTCAAGCGGCTGGGCGCTATCATATTTCTAAGAGAGGGAGCTCTCCTAAATGTAAGCATGGGTTGAGAGGGCAAAATTTCTTTCAGGTAGGGGTCATTTTTTGAAAAGACACCAGTGTTTCTGTAATACTTTTCTTATGTTGTAGTGACCCGAGGTGTAAGTTGTTATAAAACTACTGTTCTTCCTCCCCGTGTTTTGTTCCATACGTTTGTTTGCATTTCCTTGGTTTTTCCCTAATTTTTCTTTTTCACTTACTTCTTCTGGGTTTGAAACGCGTTATCTGTGATTTCTATCAATAAAATCCAACTATTAACTAACTCCACCGAGCCTGGCTACTACTTAATATGACCACCGCAGAGGAGAGAACGCTTCTGGACACCGACTTTTTTCTCCTGAGAATCAGTGTCCCGGGGAACTTTACTAATTGCATCCTTCAGACGTCCTGGATCCACAGGACCCCACGGTGTGAGCTGCACCTCCCAAACCCTGCGATTCCCGTCTTACCGGGATACAAGCGCTATATGGTGTTGTGCCCAGTGCCTAACACCCCAAGGTGAGCAAGTTTTTTTACATTTCGCTCTTTCTGTTAAGAACAACATTTACGGCACATTGTTGCGCTATTTTTTGTGTTTCTATTTTTTTCATATATCGAGTATCTTTTACAACCGCACCTGCAAGTCCAGTGTCGGGGAGTCCTACCTTCTAGAACAGGGGCTAGAAACACAAACCAGCAGCACAGTGGGAAAATGGAATATTTTACAAGACGTCACACAGATCGTGACAGACTTATTGCAGAATACACGGAACTTGACTTTATACATGACATTAATGATTATGATCAAGAGGTTTTGGCATCTGATAACAGAGCCAAAATGACTGAATTGTTTAATAATCTTGAGAATGTGTTACTTGATGAACTTAGGCACAGTGTAGATAATGATTTTCTGAATATTTATCTGCATGAGTGTCTCGCGCCGAGGGGATTACGCTTAACCTTTGACCCCACATTTAAAGATGATGTCATGTACAAAGATGAATAGGAATGTTTATTAACCAAATGCTACGAGATGCTTATGAATCACATTAAAACCAAGATGGCAAAATTACAATTGAGTGCTATGTGTAAGATACAGGATTTAATAACCAGCCTGGAACAATATTCCATGGCACTTAACAATAAAATTTCCACACGGATTTCCAAAGCACAGCAGGAAATAATTGCAAAAAAAAGCACAAAAATTGAAAAGAGACCGGATGGACAAATCCAATAATAAATACAGGAACTGGAACAAGAACAAATCTTTACAAAAAGAAGAGGAGGACCATTTGTCTCCACCATCGAAACACACAGAATCTAGAATTATACCTAGGACCACACCAGTGACTCCAAGGAAAATAAATAAACCCTACCATAACTACAATAGGACATCATGGAGACCCCGGATTAATTCCAACAGCAAATATAACGGGAACAAATATAAACGACTGGGGAACAAATATAAACGATTAAAACTAAATCCTACATGGCTGACACATGATGTTAAAAGAGCAATAAACAACAAAAAAATAGCTTTCAAAAAACACAAATCTGATGGGTCAGCTATAACATTTAAACAGTACAAAGAGCTTAATAAAATCTGTAAAAATTTAATAAAAACAACAAAAATTCTAAATGAGAGACAGGTGGCCAAAGAAAGCAAAACTAAATATTTTTTTAGATATATAAATGCAAAAAAACCAAGGACAGAGCATGTAGGACCCCTTAATAATGATAATGGGGAGGTTGTCACAGACGATATTGAGAAAGCAGAGCTACTGAATGGGTTCTTTAGTTCTGTATATACTAGGGAAGAAGGAGGAGCTGACATTGGCCAGGTCAGTGCTGGTAACACATCATGTACAGGTCAGTGCTGGTAACACATCATGTACAAGTCAGTGCTGGTAACACATCATGTAATGTACTGAACTGGCTTAATGTAGAGATGGTACAAGGTAAGTTAAGTGATATAAATGTAAGAAAATCTCCAGGACCGGATGGACTACACCCAAGAGTTCTTAGAGAGGTAAGTTCAGTAATATCTGTACCCCTGTTCATGATATTTAGAGATTCTCTGGTGTCTGGTATTGTGCCAAGGGACTGGCGCAAGGCGAATGTGGTGCCAATCTTCAAAAAGGGCTCTAGGTCTTCCCCAGGAAACTATAGACCGGTAAGTCTAACGTGCATTGTCGGTAAATTGTTTGAAGGACTTATAAGGGATTACATACAGGAATACATAGGGGATAATTGTATTATAAGTGATAGCCAGCATGGGTTTACTAAGGATAGAAGTTGTCAAACCAATCTAATTTGCTTTTATGAAGAGGTGAGTAGAAGCCTTGACAGAGGAATGGCTGTGGATATAGAGGGGGGCTGTGTATATAGAGGGGGGCTGTGGATATAGAGGGGGGCTGTTGATATAGAGGGGGGCTGTGTATATAGAGGGGGGCTGTGGATATAGAGGGGGGCTGTGTATATAGAGGGGGCTGTGTATATAGAAGGGGGCTGTGTATATAGAGGAATGGCTGTGGATATAGAGGGGGGGCTGTGGATATAGAGGAATGGCTGTGTATATAGAGGGGGGCTCTTTATATAGAGGGGGGCTCTGTATATAGAGGGGGGCTGTGTATATAGAGGGGGGCTGTGTATATAGAGGGGGGCTGTGTATATAGAGGGGGGCTCTTTATATAGAGGGGGGCTCTGTATATAGAGGGGGGCTGTGTATATAGAGGGGGGCTGTGTATATATAGAGGAATGGCTGTGTATATAGAGGGGGGCTGTGTATATAGAGGGGGGCTGTGTATACAGAGGAATGGCTGTGGATATAGAGGGGGGGCTGTGGATATAGAGGAATGGCTGTGTATATAGAGGGGGGCTCTTTATATAGAGGGGGGCTCTGTATATAGAGGGGGGCTGTGTATATAGAGGGGGGCTGTGTATATATAGAGGAATGGCTGTGTATATAGAGGGGGGCTGTGTATATAGAGGGGGGCTGTGTATATAGAGGGGGGCTGTGTATATAGAGGAATGGCTGTGTATATAGTGGGGGGGCTGTGTATATAGAGGGGGCTGTGTATATAGTGGGGGGGCTGTGTATATAGAGGGGGGCTGTGTATAGGTTACAAGATGACTTGGATAGACTAAGTGTCTGGGCCTCCACTTGGCAAATGAGGTTCAATGTGGATAAATGTAAAGTTATGCATCTGGGTACTAATAACCTGCAGCGTCGTATGTCTTAGGGGGGCTGTGTATATAGAGGGGGGCTGTGTATATAGGGGGGGGCTGTGTATATAGAGGGGAGGCTGTGTATATAGAGGGGGGGCTGTGTATATAGAGGGGGGGCTTTGTATATAGAGGGGGGGCTGTGTATATAGAGGGGGGCTGTGTATATAGAGGGGGGCTGTGTATATAGAGGGGGGCTGTGTATACTAATAACCTGCAGCGTCAGAGTCACTGGTAGAGAAGGATCTGGGTGACTTGTAGATCACAGACTACAGAATAGCACAATGTCAGGCTGCTGCTTCCAAAGCCGGCAGGATATTGTCATGTATCAAAAGAGGCATGGACTCAAGGGACAGGGACATAATACTCCCCCTTTATAAAGCATTGGTACGGCCTCACCTGGAATATGCTGTTCAGTTTTGGGCACCTGTCCATAAAAGGGACACTGCGGAGTTGGAAAGGGTGCAGAGAGGCGCGACTAAACTAATATGGGGCATGGAACATCTTAGCTATGAGGAGCGATTAAAGGAGTTACAATTGTTTAGTCTTGAGAAGAGACGTTTAAGGGGGGATATGATAAACGTATATAAGTATATTAATGGCCCATACAAAAAATATGGAGAAAAACTGTTACAGGTTAAACCCCCCCAAAGGACGAAGGGGCACTCCCTCCGTCTGGAGAAGAAAAGGTTTAGTCTCAAGGGGCGACACGCCATCTTTACCATAAGAACTGTGAACTTATGGAACAGTCTACCTCAGGAACTGGTCACAGCAGGAAAATGTAACAGCTTTAAAACAGGGTTAGATACATTCCTGGAACAAAATAACATTAATGCTTATGAAGAAATATAAAATCCCATCCCTTCCCCAATATCGCGCCACACCCCTACCCCTTAATTCCCTGGTTGAACTTGATGGACGTATGTCTTTTTTCAACTGTACTAACTATGTAACTATGTAGCAGTACCACGGGAAGAGATCATCATAAGAACCACTACTTCGGAGCCAACAACAACAAGATGAGAACAGCCATCTGGGGAACTCCGCCTATACTACCAAGAACACACAAAACATAAAACCTGATACCAACACCCCACAGAAAAATGATAATATAACTAAAAATCTGAATAAAAATATAGCCATCCCTCCACCCATAACCACAACAAGGAACACTCCTCTCCCCAAAAGAAGGAACACGAAACCCGGAGACCCGGGGGATCTCACACCCACGGTTGGATGAACATATGAAGGATATGAGACACTCAATACAACGCCTGAAGGATAAACTGAAGGAAGATATGGTGTTTAATATAGAGGATGTTGTACCAATCCTACAACTATCCCCATCGCCATTAAAGGAAAACTCCCTAGATCTATCAACACTAACAGTTCATGACACCAGTATTTCTCAACCAACTTCTGATGTACAAACAGTCTTGATAGACAATTCTGCAACAGGAGAAAGCGCCTTAGTCTCTTTCCTAAAAACTATAAGGGACTCCTTACATACCTTCACTATAACGGCTGAGATTCACCAATCCTCTCACCAAAATGAACAAATACCTCCTCCACCCTGTGAGAAGCATCAGACGAATCACCCGGATCGCCACAACCGGACCACTGAGCTAGATCTTATAAACCTCTCTGAAAACACCGACCATGGAGACATCCGTCGTTTTTCAGAAGTGATCACCATATGTCCAGAAACCACCCCTAACAAACCATCTACTCATTTTTTAGGGGTGGGTCACAATCGGACCCGGTCAATAACGGATTACTTCCAACCTGGAAAACCAACAAAAAGAAAACTAGGAGAGGAACAAGAGGAGGGGTCCGAAATACCCAGTGGAAAAACACCAAAATGAAAAAACAAAAGAATTCCATCACACCGGAACTCGTAAAGGAGTCTACAAAAGAATCCACAATAAAAATCTTCAACCTATCAGATCACCTACTAAATCAAGGGGAGCTATCCTTGCTGCAGAAAGGCTTATCTTATTGCCCCAAATCGCACCCCGATAAATTTGATTTATTTTTGGACCTTCACAGGTTCACAAGATGTCTTACATTACAACATCACTTCGCGCTACCAAGTGTTCACTCTAAATATCTTCCACAGGAGACAACCATAATACCCGGGGTGCACCCGGAGGTGAAGGCCAAATCTAAGTTTTACCCTGTGGAGAGTCAGGGTCATCTCCTGAAGTCATTCCATGACTTGGTAGCGGAGGACTTCAAGAGCCTCCCTGACACTTTCAAGCCCACCACAAAGGAGGGCCACCTCACTAAGTGTGAACGTGCTGCCCTGAAGGCATTAAAAGAAAATCATAATATTGTGATATGCCCCGCCGATAAGGGCGGAGGCATTGTAATACAAAATTACACTGACTATGATCAGGAAGCATGGAAGATTTTGGGGGACATCTCGTACTATGAACAGATCAGCAGCAACCCCCTTCCTACACTGAAACAAAAAGTCTCCTCTATACTGGAAGATGGTGTAAAACAGGGTGTCATTACCAAGAAAGAAAAGAACTTTCTATGGATTTCCAACCCCAAAATGCCCTTTTACTATCACCTACCTAAGGTACATAAGGACCAGGAACACCCACCGGCAAGACCCATTATTTCTGGGATTGAAAGTATTACTAGCAACATCTCACAGTACCTGGACCTAATACTCCAACCCTATGTTCAGAACCTACATAGCTATCTCAAAAATTCAGATCAATTAATCCAAATACTAAAACATCTAACATGGGAGGAGAACATGCTGTTTGTGACCATGGATGTGTCAGCCTTATGTTCCAACATCAGACATGATTTAGGAATAAGGAGTACAGCATCCTACTTGAGAAATGACACCAAAATCCCTGCGAATCAGGCAGATTTTTTGATTACATGCCTGGAACTTATTCTAAAGAATAACTTCTTCACTTACAATGGGATACCATTCCAGCAAACAAGAGGGACAGCGATGGGCAACCGAGTGGCGCCCTCCTATGTGAACCTCTTTATGGGGCAGTTTGAGGCAGAGTTCCCCTATAAAAATATTCTGTTTTGCGAGCACACAGTCATCTATAAACGCTATATAGATGACTTATTTTTTTTTGGAGAGGTACAGTCGAGCAGATCCATACATTGATCCGCGAAATGAACAACACCAATTGGGGTATTACCCTAACACCAAATATCTCCCATAAGGAAATAGAATTTTTGGATCTGCCAATCTCCCACCATGACAATAAAATCATCACCTCCACGTTTTTTAAAACTGTGGACTCCTACAGTTATGTACCGTTCTCGAGTGGCCACTACTCGAAATGAAAGCAGAACATACCTTATGGCCAATTTCGCCGGGTGCGGAAAAACTGTACTGACACAAAGACATACATTGACCAATCAAAAATTCTAAAGAACAGATTTGCTCTAATGGGATACCCCAAAACCCTGGTAGAGAATGAATTTCAGAAAGCACTTGCACTCACCCAGGAATCCTGTTTACCATCCCCTCCAGTGCCGCCAGCAACTTCGGATGGTGCAAACCCAGAAGAAGTAAGTGAAAAAGAAAAATTAGGGAAAAACCAAGGAAATGCAAACAAACGTATGGAACAAAACACGGGGAGGAAGAACAGTAGTTTTATAACAACTTACACCTCGGGTCACTACAACATAAGAAAAGTATTACAGAAACACTGGTGTCTTTTAAAAAATGACCCCTACCTGAAAGAAATTTTGCCCTCTCAACCCATGCTTACATTTAGGAAAGCTCCATCTCTTAGAAATATGATAGCGCCCAGCCGCTTGAAAAAACAAAGACCAGCCAAGCGGATCACTACGGAGACCACCCTCAAAAAAGGTGCTTTTAAATGTGGCAAAAAGAGGTGCCTTTGCTGCAACATCCTAGCAGATCATTGCACCATCATTGCTGTGGGTAACAATATGTGGGGAGAACCACGCAAAAACTACATCAAAGACTAAACCAACACAGATGTAATGGGAAAAAGGGATTTATGCTCCATGGCCTATCACGGCATATCACAACCAAACACAATGGGATCAAAGGAGCCTTTTCCATCATGCCCATTGATTACATCCCAGCACATGTCACCAATCGTTCGGAAGCTTTGGGAAAAAAAGAAATGTATCAGATTTATAGATTAGAACCTCTCCAACCCCATGGACTGAACAAAGCCACTGAATTAATCCACTGAACCTCTAGATCGGCTAAAAATGTTATCCCGATATCCTGCATTTGCACACTCTTGCATAAATGGAGTGGCATTCTATAATTCGAAATGCGGATGATTCTCACGATATGCTTATAAGAAAGGGACACTATTAGTATGATAGGCAAAAATAATCCATGAGCACTGGAAGGACCACATAGAACCCTGGATACTAATCACTTACCAACGTTTGACTATGTCGGTACCGGCAAACGAGAAATCAAGTCCGGGGCCACGCAGAACAGACTCCCATGTAGGAGCGATATAGGAAGTAGCCACCTATGAAACACAAATACTCCGTGGAGAAAGAGTAAAGAAAAAATGATCTCTCCTCCACAGCGAGTGGCCGCTCCTAGCCTCCGCTTGTCCCTGCCGGACAAATTTGATGAGGACTCTAGACTCTGCCGTGGCTTCTTGTCTCAACGTTCCCTACATATGGAGATGTTGTCGGACCAATTTCCTACAGAACGGTCTAAGGTGGCGTTTGTAGTGAGTCTTCTATCTGGAAAGGCTTTGTCTTGGGCCACACCGCTCTGGGACCGCAATGATCCTGCCACAGCCACAGTCCAGTCCTTCTTCGCTGAAGTCCGTAGTGTCTTCGAGGAACCAGCCCGAGCTTCTTCTGCCGAGACTGCCCTGCTGAACCTGGTCCAGGGTAATTCTTCAGTAGGCGAGTACGCCATCTAATTTCGTACTCTCGCCTCCGAATTATCTTGGAATAACGAGGCTCTCTGCGCGACCTTTAAAAAAGGCCTATCCAGTAGCATCAAGGATGTGCTGGCCGCACAAGAGATTCCTGCCAACCTGCAAGAACTTATCCATTTGGCCACCCGCATTGACATGCGTTTTTCTGAGAGACACTAGGAGCTCCGCCAGGAAAAAGACCTTGATCTCTGGGCACCTGTCTCACAGTATCCTTTGCAATCTACCCCTGTGCCTCCCGCCGAGGAGGCTATGCAAGTGGATCGGTCTCGCCTGACCCATGAAGAGAGGACTCGCCGTAGGGATAAAAATTTATGTCTGTACTGCGCCGGTACCGAACATTTCTTGGGGGATTGCCCTATTCGTCCTCCACGTCTGGGAAACGCACGCACGCACCCAGCTCACGTGGGTGTGGCGTCTCTTGGAACAAAGTCTGCTTCTCCACGTCTCACTGTGCCCATGCGGATTTCTCCTTCTGCCAACTCCTCCTTCTCAGCCGTGGTCTGCTTTGACTCTGGTGCTTCTGGAAATTTTATTCTGGCCTCTTTGGTGAATAGGTTCTGCATCCCGGTGACCCGTGTCGTCAAGCCGCTCTACATTTTTTCGGTCAACGGAGTGAAGTTGGACTGCACTGTGCGTTACCGCACAGAGCCCTTGCTTATGAGCAAAATTGAATTTTTCGTCCTTCCCAACTGCACCTCTGAAGTCCTCCTCGGTCTGCCATGGCTCCAGCATCATTCTCCCACCCTTGACTTGTGCCAGTGAAAGCGTTAGTGTTGTCCAAAGCCTGTGTTCCAGATCTTCTGCTATCCACTTTTACTACGAACCTTGCCGCCTGCCCCGACCTTCTGCTACGTCTGACCTTTCCTCTGTCTAGTCCTTCTGTCCAACGTCTTCTCAGCAGTCAGCGAGGTTGAGCCGTTGCCGGTGGATACGACCTGGTTGCTACCGCCGCAGCAAGACCATCCCAATCACTCGCTGACACAGTGGATCTGCATCCAGCCTGCCGAATCCTAACAATTGTTGCGCTATTATTTGTGTTTCTATTTTTTTCATATATCGAGTATATTTCTTCTTCTCTTTGCATCACTTTATTTTCAGGAGCTACCTTGCTAGTCTGCTTGCCGAAGGCTGCAGAGCGGACTTGTCCCCCCGACCTTTGCAGTCCCCCATGTTTGGGGCTGCACATTGTTTTATTTTTTCATTTATGGTTTTGTTTGGATATGTTTTAGGTCTGCCTTATTAATATTGTCCCATAGTAATGATGTGATACCTACCACCATCAGGAGGGGACACGCTAGCTGGGAGGCGCCCCTTCCTCTACAATATTGTAATGCCTTGATTCCAATGTGCTACTTCCTTTTTTTCTTACTATGGTTATACGTATCGTTAGTATGAATGTAAATGGCCTTAATGTACCTGTCACAATTCGGCTTCCAGGTAGTGGATCCTCTGTGTCAGCGAGGGATTGGCGTGGACCGTGCTAGTGGACCGGTTCTAAGAGGCTACTGGTTTTCACCAGAGCCCGCCGCAAAGCGGGATGGTCTTGCTGCGGCAGTAGCAACCAGGTCGTATCCACTAGCAACGGCTCTACCTCGCTGACTGCTGAGAAGGCGTGGGACAGAAGGACTAGGCAGAGGCAAGGTCAGACGTAGCAGAAGGTCGGGGGCAGGCGGCAAGGTTCGTAGTCAGGATGGGTAGCAGAAGTTCAGGTACACAGGCTTTGGACACACTAAACGCTTTCACTGGCACAAGGCAACAAGATCCGGCAAGGGAGTGCATGGGAGGAGATCAGATATAGCCAGGGAGCAGGTGGAAGCCAATTAAGCTAATTGGGCCAGGCACCAATCATTGGTGCACTGGCCCTTTAAGTCTCAGAGAGCTGGCGCGCGCGCGCCCTAGAGAGCGGAGCCGCGCGCGCCAGCACAAGACAGCAGGGGACCGGGACGGGTAAGTGACCTGGGATGCGATTCGCAAGCGGGCGCGTCCCGCTGTGCGAATCGCATCCCCAACGGCCAAGACAGTGCAGCGCTCCCGGTCAGCGGGACTGACCGGGGCGCTGCAGGGAGAAAGACGCCGTGAGCGCTCCGGGGAGGAGCGGGGACCCGGAGCGCTAGGCGTAACAGTACCCCCCCCCTTAGGTCTCCCCTTCTCTTTGTCCGGTAACTGCCTCCCCTGGGATGAGGACACCGGGAAAGAATGGAGGGTTTCCTCAACGGCAGGCAGTACAGCAGGAGTGGGAATGGGGAGGGAGGGCAGAGGGCGAGGCCTGGCACGGGGCAGTGTGACACCAGGACGGGGGCCATGGGGTGGCACAGAGGCTTGCCTGACGGGACTGGGAGGGGGGGAGAGGCACTTCCTGTGGCAGGCAGAGTCCCAGTTCCTGATCTCCCCGGTGGTCCAATCAATGGTGGGGGAATGAAGCCGGAGCCAAGGCAGACCGAGGAGAACCTCAGAGGTACAGTTGGGGAGAATGAAGAACTCAATCCTCTCAAGGTGGGGTCCAATAGACATGAGGAGGGGCTCTGTGCGGTAACGCACGGTGCAGTCCAATCTGGCTCCGTTGACCGCGGAAATGTAGAGCGGCTTGACGAGACGGGTCACCGGGATGCTGAATTTATTAACAAACGACTCCAAAATAAAATTTCCTGAGGCACCGGAGTCCAAGCAGGCCACGGCTGAGAGGGAGGAGTTGGCTGAAGAAGAAATCCGCACGGGTACCGTGAGACGTGGAGGAGCAGACTTGGAACCAAGAGACGCCACACCCACGTGAGCTGGGTGCGTGCGTGCGTTTCCCAGGCGTGGAGGACGGATAGGGCAATCCACCAAGAAGTGCTCGGTACTGGCACAGTAAAGACAGAGATTTTCTTCCCTACGGCGATTCCTCTCTTCCTGGGTCAGGCGAGACTTATCCACTTGCATGGCCTCCTCGGCGGGAGGCCCAGGCGTAGATTGCAACGGATACTGTGGGAGAGGTGCCCAGAGATCTAAGTCTTTTTCCTGGCGGAGCTCTTGGTGTCGCTCAGAAAAACGCATGTCAATGCGGGTAGCTAGATGGATGAGTTCTTGCAGATTGGCAGGAATCTCTCGTGCGGCCAGCACATCCTTGATGCGACTGGATAGGCCTTTTTTAAAGGTCGCGCAGAGAGCCTCGTTATTCCATGATAACTCGGAAGCAAGAGTACGAAATTGGATGGCGTACTCGCCCACTGAAGAATTACCCTGGACCAGGTTCAACAGGGCAGTCTCGGCAGAAGAAGCTCGGGCTGGCTCCTCGAAGACACTCCGGAGTTCAGTGAAGAAGGCCTGGACTGTGGCTGTGGCAGGATCATTGCGGTCCCAGAGCGGTGTGGCCCAAGACAAGGCCTTTCCTGAAAGAAGGCTTACTACGAACGCCACCTTAGACCGTTCTGAAGGAAACAAGTCCGACAACATCTCCATATGCAGGGAACACTGAGACAAAAATCCACGGCAGAGTTTAGAGTCCCCATCAAATTTGTCCGGCAGGGACAAGCGGAGGTTAGGAGCGGCCACTCGCTGCGGAGGAGGTGCAGGAGCTGGCGGAGGAGATGGTTGCTGCTGTAGCAGAGGCAGAAGTTGCTGTAACATGGCGGTCAACTGCGACAGCTGCTGTCCTTGTTGGGCAATCTGCTGCGATTGCTGAGCGACCACCGTGGGAAGGTCAGCGAGACTTGGCAGCGGCACCTCAGCGGGATCCATGGCCGGATCTACTGTCACGATTCGGCTTCCAGGTAGTGGATCCTCTGTGTCAGCGAGGGATTGGCGTGGACCGTGCTAGTGGACCGGTTCTAAGAGGCTACTGGTTTTCACCAGAGCCCGCCGCAAAGCGGGATGGTCTTGCTGCGGCAGTAGCAACCAGGTCGTATCCACTAGCAACGGCTCTACCTCGCTGACTGCTGAGAAGGCGTGGGACAGAAGGACTAGGCAGAGGCAAGGTCAGACGTAGCAGAAGGTCGGGGGCAGGCGGCAAGGTTCGTAGTCAGGATGGGTAGCAGAAGTTCAGGTACACAGGCTTTGGACACACTAAACGCTTTCACTGGCACAAGGCAACAAGATCCGGCAAGGGAGTGCATGGGAGGAGATCAGATATAGCCAGGGAGCAGGTGGAAGCCAATTAAGCTAATTGGGCCAGGCACCAATCATTGGTGCACTGGCCCTTTAAGTCTCAGAGAGCTGGCGCGCGCGCGCCCTAGAGAGCGGAGCCGCGCGCGCCAGCACAAGACAGCAGGGGACCGGGACGGGTAAGTGACCTGGGATGCGATTCGCGAGCGGGCGCGTCCCGCTGTGCGAATCGCATCCCCAACGGCCAAGACAGTGCAGCGCTCCCGGTCAGCGGGACTGACCGGGGCGCTGCAGGGAGAAAGACGCCGTGAGCGCTCCGGGGAGGAGCGGGGACCCGGAGCGCTAGGCGTAACAGTACCTCACACCTTTGGAAAGAAGCCATATCCCTGAATGTCATTTGTGTTCAGGAATCTCACTTACTTGCTAGAGATGCCTCACGGTTACACCACCCAGCTTTCCCACACATCTACCATGCTCACCACTCTTCTAAGTCCAAGGGTGTCTTTATAGGCATACGCAACACAGTTTCTTTCCAGTTGGAAGAAGCGATAGCTGACCCCCAAGGGCAGATTTCTTATCCTACATTGTACGATTAACTCTTTAAAGTTGAGCATAGTCTCCCTGTATGCACCTCACACGAGACAAATCAATTTTCTGAACTCAATAAAGCTCAAATAGCGCAAAAAGCGCAAAGTAGATAAGCACAGTTGGGGTTCTCTGATATTCTGTGGTGACTTTAATACCGTTATGAACCCATCACTTGATTCTTCTTCGCACTCACGACTCACTACTGCTGACTTGGGCTCATGGGCTTGGGAAAACAACTACTATGACATTTGGCGTATAAAACACCCGGATGACAGGGACTTTACACACTTATCTGCTGCACATGGGTCTTATTCCAGACTAGACATGTTTCTTGTGGACCAACCTCTTTTAAGCATTGTTTTAGACACTGACATATTCCTGGTCAGATCATGCCAACATAACGCTCACTCTTGCTGATTCTGTATCTTCCCCAGTAGGACACCAATGGCGTATAAGTCAGTTTCTCTTGTCTCATGACACATACTCCCGACAATTAGTTGCCGACATTACGGAGTATTTCACCATTAACGTCCCCTCGTCTGACTCGCCTATCCTTCTGTGGAACTGTCATAAGGCAGTCATTAGAGGCCTCTGCCTTAAATACAGTTATATATTGAAAAAACAAAAAGACACCCATATTAACTCCATCCTAGCCCAAATCAAAGCATTAGAACAGACTAACAGCACATCCTCTACCTGCCACGATCTCCACCCTAATATCCCTATGGAGAGAACTCTGTTGTCTCATGTTATCTAACTATGAGAAATCATTCCGAAAAACCAAATCAAAATTCTATTTGCAAAATAAGAAAGCGGGAAAATTACTTGCCAATCGACTTAAAAAACAGCAATTGAAATCCCGGATCCCCTGCCTTGTTCATCCCATATCCCATAATAAACTACTCACACCTAAAGACATTGCAGATGGTTTCCAAGCTTTTTATGCCACACTTTATAATCTGAAAGACTCTTTACCTGCCCTTCCAGATGCAGAACTTGCGCCCCAAACATACTTAGACTCCCTCTACTTACCATCTCTTACCTCTCCCCAATTAGAGGAACTGAATTGCCCCATCACTACTCTCGAAGTTCAAACAGTGATTAACTCCCTCCCTTTGGGGAAATCACCTGATCCAGATGGTTTTTCCAGCTCCTACTATAAAACCTTTAACGCACTTCTTTCCCCTCATCTATCTTCATTCTGCACTCATGCAATTTCCACGGGTTCCCTACCCAAGCTCTCATCACCACAATCCCCAAACCCAATAAACCCACTGACCTACCCCAGAACTATAGACCCATATCTCTTTTGAACCAAGACATTGTTAGCTACACGTTTGTCCACCTATCTTCCCCACCTCATACAGCCAGACCAAGCGGGTTTTGCCTCTGACCGCCAAACCTCAGACAACACTAGAAGACTACTCAACATATTTTACCACAAAGAGTCCCATGGTCTCCTATCTTTGGTTGTAGCTTTAGAGGCCGAAAAAGGCATTCGACCACCTTAAATGGTTCTTTGCTTTCTCAGTATTACGAAAAATGGGTTTTAAAGGAGATATCCTGTCTGCTATCTCCTCACTATATTCTAACCCTACAGCCAGAGAGCTCGCCAATGGGACCCTATCTGAGGAATTTGATATTTCTAATGGCTCTAGACAGGGCTGTCCCCTCTCCCCTCTCATATACATCTTATCATTGGAACCACTAGCCCAAGCGACCTGTTTGGATCCCCAAATATCAGGCATTCTAATTGATAGTTTCCCACAAACTATTTCATTATACGCTGGTGACATTATTCTGACCCTGGCCAATCTCCTCATTTCCCTCCCTGCTGTCCTAAGACATTTCTCTCTGTTTGGCACACCCTCCTATTACCACCTCAACAGCTCAAAAACCCAAGCATTGCTATTAAATGTTGACCCCTCACAGTCGAACCAACTAGGTTCCCAGTACAACTTTGAATGGCGCTCATCAGGTTTAGACTACCTAGGAGTTTTTCTTTCTTATCCCCATGCGACCCTATACCAACATAATTTTGAACCCCTATTGTCAGATCTTCTAACCGAAACACGCAGACTATCTCAATTCGAGATATCGTGGATAGGCAGGGTAGCCACCTTTAAAATGTTCCTCCTCCCTAAATTACTTTATACATTTTGTACCTTACCAATTTCCCTTCCAGATGTTTTTTTTCGTAGAGCCAATACCATCCTTATGGATTTTATATGGGCCAGAAAAAAAATGAGAATTTCAGCCTCTCTTCTCATGAAGGACCCTGAAGTAGGTGGACTAGGCATCCCTGTCCTTAAAAATTATTACCTCTCCACACTAATTTCACAACTTAATTACTGGTGGTCTGCCACGCCAAATTCACGCTGGACACAAATTGCCCCTTGCATGATCTTTTACTGCTCCCGACTTGGAATTTGCCCGACACGGTTCTTAGTAATCCCATAGTTCATACCTCCCTAGCAGCTTGGAGATCCCTCCTGTCCTCACAAAGGGCAAACCCCCCTGCTAATCTTAATGACTTACCCCTATCACTTTTGCAACTTACCTTGGTTGACCTATCCTTTGTGAACTGGATGTCTAGCGGACTAACCCATGTAGGTCTCCTTTACGAGGAGGGCTTGATAGCGCCCTTTGAGGCGATACACCGCAAATACCAAATCCCCAATACTGACTTCTATAAATACCTCCGCCTCCGCCATATCGTTTCCTCAGTTAAACCCACTCAACTAAGTATTAGCACTTGGACCCTGAAACTCCTTTCTCCCACCATGAAAGGCCTTAAACGAAGTTACAAAAATCTGTCACGTCTAGACGACAAAAAGTTACCCCCTGAGATTATGGGACAGGGAATTATCTATGGAAATTGTTCTGTCTGATTGGCAGGAAGCTTTTCGGAACATACACGGGGCCTTCCACTGTGTCTCACATAGAGAGACCGCTTATAAAACGATATTAAGATGGTATTTCATCACGATTTCTCCATCCGACCTGAGTACACGATTTTTATAACTTAAAATCATATGAAATTATATATATAGTCGGATCCATTGACCTTCATTAAAAAATCGGATCCATTACACACATCCGCTTTGATCCGCAACCGATTTCACACGATTTTTGTTCGGGTCTGAAATCGGGGTTGACCCATAATCTCTCCTTTCTGGACACAGTGTAGGTCCCTATTAAACCAGATCTTCCCCTTTCCAATAATATGGTCCCCACAATCAGTCCTACTTTTCCTACATATAAGCTATATCCCCCATCCTCTGTATTATAGCGAAAACCTTACTGGTCAGTCGCTGGAAAACCCTCAATGTTCCAGAAGCGAGTCATCTGATCAACAACATAAACACTACCTACTCCTATGAGAAGAGAATTGCTCATGGAGCCGGACAAGCTGCTAAATTCACAGATAGATGGGAATTTTGGAGATCCTCGCCTCTTTGTTCGGACATTTAAACATTGTCGCTATATGTAATTTACTAAATAAGGTACAGAAGGCGGAGCTACCTCATTTAACCATACCCTGATTGATAGATAATATTAGGTATCACACTTTCCTATTCCCTTCATGATACACAGGCAATTATCGTATATACTCGAGTATAAGCCGACCCGAATATAAGCCGAGGCCCCTAATTTCACCCCAAAAACCCAGGAAAAGTTATTGACTCGACTATAAGCCTAGGGTGGGAAATACATCATCCCCCCATGTAATCATCCAGACCCCCGTCATCATCCAGATCCCAGTCATCATCCAGACCCCCGTCATCATCCAGACCCCCGTCATCATCCAGATCCCAGTCATCATCCAGACCCCGTCATCATCCAGATCCCAGTCATCATCCAGACCCCCGTCATCATCCAGATCCCAGTCATCATCCAGACCCCCGTCATCATCCAGATCCCAGTCATCATCCCCCCCCCCCCTTCATCATCACCGCCTGTCAATCCCTTCATCAGTGGTTTTCAACCTGAGGACCTCCAGATGTTGCAAAACTACAACTCCCAGCATACCCGGTCTGGAGTTGTAGTTTTGAAACCTCTGGAGGTCTGCAGGTTGAAGACCACTGCGGCCTTCGTCATCATCCAGCCCCCCCCCCCCCCCCCCCCCCCCCACACACCTTTTTGTTTTGTACTCGCCTCCCCTCGGCAGGAAGTTAGGGTGAGCTAGTCCTAGTGAAGTTGCCTTGACGACAACGCACAGGGACATTGCGCATGAACGTCCCTGTGCGTCGTCGTCAAGGCAACGTCACTAGTCCGGGGCCAGGCCCGAAGCGCGGAGAAGAGGGCCCCCCGATGAAAATGGACAGCCCAGAACGACTAACCCTCCCCACCGGACGGTCCCCGCTGCATAGATGGCCCGGACCAGCTCACCCTAACTTCCCGCCGAGGGGAGGTGAGTACAAAACAAAAGCGGGGGGTCTGGATGATGACGAAGGCCGCAGTGGTCTTCAACCTGCGGACCTCCAGAGGTTTCAAAACTACAACACCCAGCATGCCCGGACAGCCATCGGCTGTCCGGGCATGCTGGGGGTTGTAGTTTTGCAACATCTAGAGGTCCACAGGTTGAAGACCACTGAGAAGTGATTGACAGGCGGAGAGTTCACTCGAGTATAAGCCGAGGGGGGCGTTTTCAGCACGAAAAAATCATGCTGAAAAACTCGGCTTATACTCGAGTATATACGGTATTTTGCAGATAATATTTATGCACTCTTTTCTGCTCCTATTAGGCAGTCTGTTTTGTTGTCCTGTTGGTGCTTGGCCACCTGTTTGTTCTCTGGTTATAACTGATTTAACCACTATGGCCCTCATTTACTATTCTAAACCCGACTTGTTTTGTCGTTTTTTTTGGGCGCATTTTTGTCAGGGACATCGTGCGCCAGTCTGCGACACGGTGCAACATTTTTTCCCGACAGACCCGATGTGGATTCTCCCAAACCCGAAAAAGGGGCGTAACCCGACATTTCTGAGCTTTCCCACATATTTATTAAGGTTTCCAACCCAAATTTGTTGAATTGTTGTGGATTTTTTCCCGACAAAAGGAGTTGGAAACCAAAACCAAAAAAACCCACGTGCGACAAACAGGATGCGACATAATAATAAATACCAGGGGAAAAAAGCAGTCGGGTAAGAAAGGAAGATAGACTTACAACCCGATTTTCTAAGTAAATGAGGGCCTATATATGCGATCTGTACTACATGCTTATTGTTTATTTTCGACAGCTGCGACTGTCAACTTATTTGTTATGTTTTTCTTCAAAACTTCAATAAAAACTATTGAACGTAATGTGTATGTATATATATATATATATATATATATATATTCATAAATTGATACACACAGAAATATAAAATTAACAGGATTAATATAAATTGAAAAAAATTTAATAAATAAAAAAAGTTGAACAAATTGTATAAACTGACAGGATTAATATAAATTAAAAAATAATTTAATAAATAAAAAAAAGTTGAACAAATTGTATAATACTTAAAGTTATGTTTCTGTATATAACAATCAATCTCAATTTATTCAATTATAAATAAATAAAAATGATATATACGATATACATATATTTATTTTAAATTTATATAAATCCTATTAATTTTATGTTTCTATATATATCAAGTTATAGATTAAAAAAAAAATATGTATATCTATAAAACTCAATGGCCCTGATTTACTAAGAGTGTTGTGTAGGTTTCTTTGTGGGTTTTAATTCCCTACAATTTATTTTTCCACGGTATTTACTAAGGTTTCCCTACATTTTCCACTTTCCCTACATTTTGCTTTTTTTTACGCATGCTCTGATCTGTCTGGTTTTCCTCAGCTCAAATCCACCACGCCCCTTTTCCGAGACCACGCCCCCTTTTCTCAGGTGTTCCCGCCCCTTTTTCGGGTTTTCTTAGCAAAATGGTAAGTCGGGTTTTTTTCAATTCTGGCGCAAAATCTGGTGCAGACAGAATTTCTGGTGCAATGCGACAGAATCTGGCGCACAAGCCGACAAAACATGTCGGGTTTGCAATAGTAAATGAGGGCCAGTGTGTTTATATGTGTGTTAATGTAAGATAATAACATGAAACTTGGCCACATGTTACTTATATGTCAACAACAAACATAGGATAGGTGATTTAACCCTTACTCACCCCCATTTGCCAGGGTCGGGGTTTTTGTTTAAAGTCCCATACAAGTCTATGGGAAATATATGTTACTGCATAACTTCCAAACGGCTGGAGATATTTCGATAATATTCAGGCACATGTTACTTATATGTCCACTTAAAATATAGGATAGTTAGTTTAACCCTTAACTACCCCCATTTTTGAGGGTCGGGGTTTTTATTTAAAGTCCCATGCAAATCAATGGGAAATGTATGTTCCCACATAACTTCTGTACGGCTGGAGATATTTCCATAATACCTGGTACACATATTACTTATATGTCAAATAAAAAGATATGATAGTTAAATTAACCCTTACCTACACCTTTATATAAAAGATGTGTTTTTGTTTCAAGTCCCATACAAGTATATGGGACTTCCGTTACCTTACTCCACAAGCTCCGCTCTGCATCTCCTGGTGAATGTGTCAGTCTGGCTTGCAAGCCACACCCCCATCTCACAAAGACACGCAAACTGTTTAAGCCCCACCCTTTTTATTATCTACCCTTTTTGTGCATCTGTCTGGCTTGCAAATTAAGCCCAGTCCCACAAAGCCACATCCCCTTCTATTTTCAGCTTACATTATCTTCATCACCAATCAGTCCCACCTGAGGACAGGATATGAGGACAGGACATGTTGACGGGATATGAGGACAGCATATGAGTACGGGATATAGGGTCGGGATATGAGGTTGGGATATGAAGACAGGATATAAGGATGGGATATGAGAACAGGATATGAAGATAGGACATAAGGACAGAATATGAGGACAGGATATGAGGACGGGACATGAGGTTGGGGCATAAGGACAGGATAGGAGGACGGGATAGGAGGTCGAGATAGGAGGACGGGATATGAGGACGGGATAAGAGGTCGAGAAATGAGGTTGAGATTTTTTGGACGGGATATGGGGTCGGGCTATGAGGACGGGATGAGGTGGGGATATGAGGACAGGATGAGGTCGGGATATGAGGACGGGCTATGAGGATGAGATATGAGGTCCAAATAGGAGGACAGGATAGGAGGTGGGGAAATGGGGATGGGAAAGGAGGTCGGGATATGAGGTAGAGATGAGGTCGAGATATGAGGACGGGATAGGAAGTCGAGATATGAGGACGGGATATAAGGACAGGATATGAGGTCAGGATATGAGGTAAGGATATGAGGTTGAGATATGAGGACAGGATATGGGGACGGGATATGACAACAATATATGAGGATGGGATATGAAGTCAAAAGCTTCCTCCTTTGTTGATTTTCCTCCCCAACAAAAAATAGGAAGGAAAAACCGGTCAACAGGTACTCAGCTATTTTATATATATATATATATATATATATATATATATAATATATATATATATATACATATATACAGAAACATAAAATGAATAGGATAGGTATCAATTAAAGAAAATTAAATGCGTGTGTATATATATATATATATATATATTTATATTTATAAATTGATATATACAGAAACATAAAATTTATGGGATTAATAGAAAAAAATTTTAAATAACTAGAAAACCCAAAAAAAATTTACAGTAAAATTTATTTATATAAAATTGTACGTGTTTCCGATCCACACTGGCTCCTTCTTCAGGTTTAATCTTTCAAGAAAAATAGCAAGCAATACCCTCATCGGATGCGATGCCGTATTGGGAGATAATTATATCAAATAATACCACTTATATCATATCAATCCAAAGAAACAAAACAATTTATACAATTTGATATATACATAAAAAAATACTAATAAATTACATTAAATATTTTATGGATATTGTATTAGTACTTTTTTGTTTGTATATATCAAATGGTATAAACTGATTTTATATATATATATATATATATATATATATATATATATATATATATATAAATTTGATAAGATTGATATAAATTAAAAAAAATAAAATAAATAAAAACATAAATTACTGTATAGATTGTTACCGGTATATTAATTTTTTGTATTGATATAATTATTTTTTAAATGTGGTATTACTTATCTAATTATATCAATACAAAAAAACTAAACTATTTATACAATTTGATATATTTCCATAAAATATCTGTTACGCCGAGCGCTCCGGGTCCCCGCTCCTCCCCGGAGCGCTCGCTTCTCTCTCGCTACCGCAGCGCTCCGGGCAGCTCCACTGACCCGGTGCGCTGCGATACCGTCTCCAGCCGGGATGCGATTCGCGATGCGGGTAGCGCCCGCTCGCGATGCGCATCCCGGCTCCCGTACCTGACTCGCTCTCTGTCTGTCCTGTCCCGGCGCGCGCGGCCCCGCTCCCTAGGGCGCGCGCGCGCCGGGTCTCTGCGATTTAAAGGGCCACTGCGCCGCTGATTGGCGCAGTGGTTCCAATTAGTGTGTTCACCTGTGCACTCCCTATTTATACCTCACTTCCCCTTCACTCCCTCGCCGGATCTTGTTGCCATTGTGCTAGTGAAAGCGTTTCCTTGTGTGTTCCTAGCCTGTGTTCCAGACCTCCTGCCGTTGCCCCTGACTACGATTCTTGCTGCCTGCCCCGACCTTCTGCTACGTCCGACCTTGCTTCTGTCTACTCCCTTGTACCGCGCCTATCTTCAGCAGTCAGAGAGGTTGAGCCGTTGCTAGTGGATACGACCTGGTCACTACCGCCGCAGCAAGACCATCCCGCTTTGCGGCGGGCTCTGGTGAAAACCAGTAGTGACTTAGAACCGATCCACTAGCACGGTCCACGCCAATCCCTCTCTGGCACAGAGGATCCACTACCTGCCAGCCGGCATCGTGACAGTAGATCCGGCCATGGATCCCGCTGAAGTTCCTCTGCCAGTTGTCGCCGACCTCACCACGGTGGTCGCCCAGCAGTCACAACAGATAGCGCAACAAGGCCAACAGCTGTCTCAACTGACCGTGATGCTACAGCAGCTACTACCACAGCTTCAGCAATCATCTCCTCCGCCAGCTCCTGCACCTCCTCCGCAGCGAGTGGCCGCTTCTGGTCTACGACTATCCTTGCCGGATAAATTTGATGGGGACTCTAAATTCTGCCGTGGCTTTCTTTCCCAATGTTCCCTGCACTTGGAGATGATGTCGGACCAGTTCCCTACTGAAAGGTCTAAGGTGGCTTTCGTAGTCAGCCTTCTGTCTGGAAAAGCTCTGTCATGGGCCACACCGCTCTGGGACCGCAATGACCCCGTCACTGCCTCTATACACTCCTTCTTCTCAGAAATTCGAGGTGTCTTTGAGGAACCTGCCCGAGCCTCTTCTGCTGAGACTGCCCTGTTGAACCTGGTCCAGGGTAATTCTTCCGTTGGCGAGTACGCCGTACAATTCCGTACTCTTGCTTCAGAATTATCCTGGAATAATGAGGCCCTCTTGTTTCAAGGACTGCCTATTCCCAGTACCCCTTGCCGTGACTCTGTGGTTCCCCCTGTAACCGGTCTCCCTAAGGCCTATATGGACTTTGCGGATGTTTTTTGCAAAAAACAAGCTGAGACTCTACCTCCTCACAGGCCTTATGATTGTCCTATTGACCTCCTCCCGGGCACTACTCCACCCCGGGGCAGAATCTATCCTCTGTCCGCCCCAGAGACTCTTGCTATGTCGGAGTACATCCAGGAAAATTTAAAAAAAGGCTTTATCCGTAAATCCTCCTCTCCTGCCGGAGCCGGATTTTTCTTTGTGTCCAAAAAAGATGGCTCTCTACGCCCTTGCATTGACTACCGCGGTCTTAATAAAATCACGATAAAGAACCGCTACCCTCTACCCCTCATCTCTGAACTCTTTGATCGCCTCCAAGGTGCCCACATCTTTACCAAACTGGACTTAAGAGGTGCTTATAATCTCATCCGCATCAGAGAGGGGGATGAATGGAAAACGGCATTTAACACTAGAGATGGACACTTTGAGTATCTGGTCATGCCCTTTGGCCTGTGCAACGCCCCTGCCGTCTTCCAAGACTTTGTTAATGAAATTTTTCGTGATCTCTTATACTCCTGTGTTGTTGTATATCTGGACGATATCCTGATTTTTTCTGCCAATCTAGAAGAACACCGCCAGCATGTCCGTATGGTTCTTCAGAGACTTCGTGACAATCAACTTTATGCCAAGATAGAGAAATGTCTGTTTGAATGCCAATCTCTTCCTTTCCTAGGATACTTGGTCTCTGGCCAGGGACTACAAATGGATCCAGACAAACTCTCTGCCGTCTTAGATTGGCCACGCCCCTCCGGACTCCGTGCTATCCAACGTTTTTTGGGGTTCGCCAATTATTACAGGCAATTTATTCCACATTTTTCTACCGTTGTGGCCCCTATCGTGGCTTTAACCAAAAAAAATGCCAATCCCAAGTCTTGGCCTCCTCAAGCGGAAGACGCCTTTAAACGGCTCAAGTCTGCCTTTTCTTCGGCTCCCGTGCTCTCCAGACCTGACCCATCTAAACCCTTCCTATTGGAGGTTGATGCCTCCTCTGTAGGAGCTGGAGCGGTCCTTCTACAAAAAAATTCTTCCGGGCATGCTGTTACTTGTGGGTTTTTTTCTAGGACCTTCTCTCCGGCGGAGAGGAACTACTCCATCGGGGATCGAGAGCTTCTAGCCATTAAATTAGCACTTGAGGAATGGAGGCACCTGCTGGAGGGATCAAGATTTCCTGTTATTATTTACACCGATCACAAGAACCTCTCCTATCTCCAGTCTGCCCAACGGCTGAATCCTCGCCAGGCCAGGTGGTCTCTGTTCTTTGCCCGATTTAATTTTGAAATTCACTTTCGGCCTGCCGATAAGAACATTAGGGCCGATGCTCTCTCTCGTTCCTCGGATGCCTCGGAAGTCGAACTCTCTCCGCAACACATCATTCCTCCTGACTGCCTGATCTCCACTTCTCCAGCCTCCATCAGGCAAACTCCTCCAGGAAAGACCTTCGTCTCTCCACGCCAACGCCTCGGAATCCTCAAATGGGGTCACTCCTCCCATCTCGCAGGTCATACAGGCATCAAGAAATCTGTGCAACTCATCTCTCGCTTCTATTGGTGGCCGACTCTGGAGACGGATGTCGTGGACTTTGTGCGAGCCTGCACTGTCTGTGCTCGGGATAAGACTCCTCGCCAGAAGCCCGCTGGTTTTCTTCATCCTCTGCCTGTCCCCGAACAGCCTTGGTCTCTGATTGGTATGGATTTTATTACAGACCTACCCCCATCCCGTGGCAACACTGTTGTTTGGGTGGTCGTTGATCGATTCTCCAAGATGGCACATTTCATCCCTCTTCCTGGTCTTCCTTCAGCGCCTCAGTTGGCTAAACAATTTTTTGTACACATTTTTCGTCTTCACGGGTTGCCCACACAAATAGTCTCGGATAGAGGCGTCCAATTCGTGTCAAAATTCTGGAGGGCTCTCTGTAAACAACTCAAGATTAAATTAAACTTTTCTTCTGCATATCATCCTCAATCCAATGGACAAGTAGAAAGAATTAACCAGGTCTTGGGTGATTATTTACGACATTTTGTTTCCTCCCGCCAGGATGATTGGGCAGATCTTCTACCATGGGCCGAATTCTCGTATAACTTTAGAGTCTCTGAATCTTCCTCCAAATCCCCATTTTTCGTGGTGTACGGCCGTCACCCTCTTCCCCCCCTCCCTACTCCCTTGCCCTCTGGTTTGCCCGCAGTAGATGAAGTGACTCGTGATCTTTCCACCATATGGAAAGAGACCCAAGTTTCTCTTTTACAGGCTTCATCTCGCATGAAAAAGTTTGCCGATAAGAAAAGAAGAGCTCCCCCCATTTTTGCTCCCGGAGACAAGGTATGGCTCTCCGCTAAATATGTCCGCTTTCGTGTCCCCAGTTACAAACTGGGTCCACGCTATCTTGGTCCTTTCAAAGTCTTGTGCCAAATTAATCCTGTCTCTTACAAACTTCTTCTTCCTCCTTCTCTCCGTATTCCTAATGCCTTTCATGTCTCTCTTCTTAAACCACTCATCATCAACCGTTTCTCTCCCAAATTAGTTTCTCCCACTCCTGTCTCCGGTTCTTCTGACGTCTTCTCAGTGAAAGAGATACTGGCCTCCAAGACGGTCAGAGGAAAAAGGTTCTTTTTGGTGGATTGGGAGGGCTGTGGACCTGAAGAGAGATCCTGGGAACCTGAGGACAACATCCTAGACAAAAGTCTGCTCCTCAGGTTCTCAGGCTCTAAGAAGAGGGGGAGACCCAAGGGGGGGGGTACTGTTACGCCGAGCGCTCCGGGTCCCCGCTCTTCCCCGGAGCGCTCGCTTCTCTCTCGCTACCGCAGCGCTCCGGGCAGCTCCACTGACCCGGTGCGCTGCGATACCGTCTCCAGCCGGGATGCGATTCGCGATGCGGGTAGCGCCCGCTCGCGATGCGCATCCCGGCTCCCGTACCTGACTCGCTCTCCGTCTGTCCTGTCCCGGCGCGCGCGGCCCCGCTCCCTAGGGCGCGCGCGCGCCGGGTCTCTGCGATTTAAAGGGCCACTGCGCCGCTGATTGGCGCAGTGGTTCCAATTAGTGTGTTCACCTGTGCACTCCCTATTTATACCTCACTTCCCCTTCACTCCCTCGCCGGATCTTGTTGCCATTGTGCCAGTGAAAGCGTTTCCTTGTGTGTTCCTAGCCTGTGTTCCAGACCTCCTGCCGTTGCCCCTGACTACGATTCTTGCTGCCTGCCCCGACCTTCTGCTACGTCCGACCTTGCTTCTGTCTACTCCCTTGTACCGCGCCTATCTTCAGCAGTCAGAGAGGTTGAGCCGTTGCTAGTGGATACGACCTGGTCACTACCGCCGCAGCAAGACCATCCCGCTTTGCGGCGGGCTCTGGTGAAAACCAGTAGTGACTTAGAACCGATCCACTAGCACGGTCCACGCCAATCCCTCTCTGGCACAGAGGATCCACTACCTGCCAGCCGGCATCGTGACAATATCTCATATATTTCATATAATTTATCTACTATTATTAGTTATATGAAATGAATATTTCCCTTACGTCCTAACCAGTAGCACAGATGGGGTATTCCACCCCCGCGAACTGGTAGGACAGATGGAAGTTTTATTGAACCTAATTAAACAATCAGTAAGACACACCCACAACCCCCTGTATAAGTAAGAGGGTCATCCTCTGCCTCATTGTGTTTTTTTCTGTCCTCCCGGACAGTGGGACAGATGGTGTCCCCCTTACTCCTGTTATATGTATAGGAGGGGGGTTTTTTTTCTTACTTGCAGTTCTGGGCTTAGTTTGCGCCCATCTGCTTCTATCCTCGGAGCCGCGACTCCAATCGCGGCCCCGGCCGGAAGTGCGTCAGCGGCGTCTGACGTCACTTCCTTTTTCTCTCTTTCGCTCCCGGCTCAGTTTTTTTGCGCCGTTTTTGCCAATAATGCGGCGAAACCGAGCGAGGAGCCTCTTCTATAACCCTCTAACTAATAGGGTTCCTTTTCCTCCTGTTTTTTGTAAGACAGGATTTCTTTTTTCTGCAACTCCGCCTTGTGGGCGGAGTCTTGTTTTGGCGCCAGCCAGGAGGATATTTAAACTCCCCCTAGGCTGTCATTCAGCCTCCTAGAGCGCAGAGCTGTTGGTACTTCCACAGTCCTGTCTTTTTGAGTCTAGTAGTGCATCCTTGCGGATACTACTGTTTCCCTATCTCTATATCTTACCTGGTCTCTTGCTGAGAACTTTGGGTATTTTTATTATATTTTAGCTAGCCGCAATTTTTTCTTGCCGCTACATTATTTAATCACTCCTCTCATATTTACCTAGATATGTCGACCGAGGGCTCAGGGAATCGTGAAGGCTTGGCAAAAAGATCCGCCAAGCGCAAGCACCTCTCTTGCCATGACTGCAATACTCCCCTGGAGGATAATTATGAATTTTCCAGGTGCCCTCCTTGTAGGGCTAAGTCTCTACCTTCCCACCAGACTGAGCCTACAGTCCAAGATATGTATGTGTGGGTCTCCTCTAACATGTCGGCTATGCAAGCCTCTATTGAGGAGCTGAAACACGTTGTCTCTCAGAAACGCGCCAGACCTTCTTCACCTCCCAGAATGGAGATGTCTGTGGATCAGGAGAGAGAAGATTCCAAGTCCTCCTCTTCGGATGAGGAGGTCACTGCATCTTATTTTTTTCCGCTGGAAAAGACCCAGCGTCTTCTGAGATCCATCCGGTCGGGGGACCAGGATGTTGATCCCGGGGAAGCCTCTACCTCCGCCTCTAAGGGACCTAGGGTCTTTAAAGCGGATGATACCCTTCTGTCCGTGCTTAGAACGGAATGGAAAAAAACAGAAAAGGGTCCGGTCTTAACTAAAAGATTTAAGACCATGTTTCCTATACAGGAATCTCAGCTTTCTTCCTGGGGCCCTGTCCCTAAGGTTGACATGGCAGTTGCCAAACTGTCCAAGAGGACAGTGGTCCCTGCCGAGGATGGGTCTTCCTTGCAGGATCCAATGGATCGGAAGGCTGACTGTGCCATGAGGCGCTCCTACTCCACTGCTTCTGTGTCTGCATCAGTGGCGATAGCTTGCTCTGAGGTAGCAAACTTTTTGAAGACCCGTCTTTCTAACATCCAGTCGGATTTGGACCAGGGGGTTCCTAGAGATGAAATTCTTTCATCCTTCAAGACGTCCAATCTGGCCGTTGATTTTTTGTGCGATGCTTCCACCCAGCATCTTAAATTGGCCTCCAAGTCTATGGCCCTGGCTTCCGCTGGACGACGTCCTCTATGGTTAAAACCTTGGAAGGTTGACAACTCTTCCAAGAACACCTTATGTGCTATGCCTTACGAACCCGGCATTCTTTTCGGAGCTGAGCTGGACCGCATTATGGAGGGACTTTCTGACAAGAAAGGCAAGTCCCTTCCTTATTCCTCCTTTTGTGGTCGAGGCCGGCGTTCTGGGGGCGGATCAGCCCCCCAGCCTAAGCCTCAGAGAGAATGGGGTAATCAACGCCGGGGCGGAAAACGCTCCCGTAGCTCCAAAGACAACAGAAAGCTCTGACTGCGGGCTTCTACGAAGCTCTGGGTTCCTTGCCGAGGTGACCTTTCCAGTTTCCCATTCTGCCCCCCAGATTCCAGTTGGTGGTCGTCTTCACCACTTTTCAAGCGCCTGGTCCCTCCACATTCAGGATCCTTGGGTCCTGAGATTAATCTCGGATGGTTATTCGATAGACCTCGAATCAATTCCCCCATCCAATTATGTGGAGACAAGAGTTTTTTCACCAATCAAACAGGGGGCGCTAGAAACCTACATTCTGGAATACATCCAGAAGAATGCCTTAGAGGAAGTTCCTCTTTCTGAGCGGGGGTCAGGAATTTATTCTCCAGTCTTCCTAGTTCCCAAGGTAACAGGAGACTGGCGGATGATTATAGATCTGAGATATCTCAATCAGTATGTGAAGCACAAACGCTTTCGTATGGAAACTATTCAATCTGTGGTCAACCTCATCTCGCCAGGGGATTACCTGGCTACTCTGGATCTAAAGGATGCTTACCTTCATATTCCTATTCATCCGGTATCCAGAAAGTATCTAAGGATCGCAGTTCAGGTAGGGGGAGTTCTAAAACACCTCCAGTTTGTAGCCCTCCCGTTTGGAATTTCTTCGGCCCCACACACATTTACCAAAGTGGTGGTAGCGGTAGTCGCTGCTCTAAGGCTCCAGGGGCTCAGCATCGTTCCCTACCTAGACGATTGGCTCCTCAGAGCTCCTTCTTCTGCGATCCTGTCCCAACATCTGCAACTAGCAGTATCCTTCCTTCACCAGTTAGGGTGGATAGTCAATTGGGCCAAATCCAATTTCCTCCCAACTACCTCAGTGAGGTTTCTCGGCTTCATAGTCGACTCAATCTCCATGACACTCTACCTCTCTCCCGAGAGGAAATCTCGGGTGCAGGAATCGGCCCTTTTTCTCTCTGTACCCCGGAGAGTTTCCATTCGCACTCTCATGCGGATGTTGGGACTTATGTCCGCTACCGTGGATGCGGTTCCTTGGGCTCTTTGGCATCTACGCCCTCTTCAATCAGAGGTGCTCGCCACTTGGAATCTCAGGCCCTCGGGCCTAAACAAGTGCCACTCCCTGTCTTATCGAGTCAGGTCCTCTCTCAGATGGTGGTCTCACCTCGAGGACGGCAAGTCAATGATCCAACCCCCTTGGATCATACTTACTACCGACGCGTCCCTTGTAGGTTGGGGAGCGCATCTCTTGGATCTGTTAGTGCGGGGATCTTGGTCTCCTCAGGAGAGAGGGTTAACCTTCAATCTCCTCGAGATTCGAGCCATCAGATTAGCACTCCTCCACTTTGCTTCTCTTCTTCAAGGGAAAGCAGTAAAGATCCAATCCGACAGCATGACGGCTGTATTGTACATCAACAAGCAGGGAGGCACTCGATCACAAAGCCTCCTCAGAGAGGTGGGTCTGATCTTGGATTGGGCAGAGAGGAACCTAACCCACCTGTCGGCAGTTCACATTCGGGGATCTCTCAATGTGATCGCCGACCGCCTGAGCAGAGGACTTTCAACTGGAGAATGGTCTCTCCATCCAGAGATGTTCAAACAAATAATACTCAGGTGGGATATGCCAGAAATAGATCTTATGGCAACAAGGTTCAACACCAAAGTGGTGAGATTTTGTTCCCTGTACAGGGAAGACAACCCAGTAGCAATCGATGCTCTCTCAATCCCATGGAGGTTCAGGCTGGCCTACATCTTCCCTCCAATTTCCTTGATCCCAAGGGTATTGATGAAAATCAGGCAGGACCAAGCCTCTGTCATAGCCATAATTCCATTTTGGCCCAAGAGAGCTTGGTTTACCCAACTCTTGCAAATGAGTCGGGGACAATTCTGGAGGCTTCCCCCAGAGCAAGCACTAGTGTCGGGGGACACTCACAGCTGCTCAAATCTTCAAATGTTCAACCTGACAGCCTGGAGGTTGACCAGTCCCTTCCACATCTAGAAGGGCTTTCTAGTGCGGTCTTGAATACCCTCTCGCATTCCAGAGCGGAGTCCACTAACAGAGCCTATAAAAGAATTTGGACAACTTTTCAGTCTTGGTGCTCCAAGAAACAACTACCTGGACAGAATCCAGCTGTTGCCACAATCCTCAACTTTCTCCAGGAGGGATTAGACAAGAATCTATCTCCTTCCACACTCAGAGTGCAGGTATCAGCCATCTCTGCCTTTCTCAATAAACCATTGTCTCAAGACCCACTAGTCAAAATATTCTTGAGGGGATCCTCAAGGTTAAAACCTACAATTATACAACCTGTCCCAGCATGGGACTTATCGATGGTGCTCAAGGGGTTAGCATCCCCCCTTTGAGCCCTTGGAGGAGGTGGACATGAAGTTTGTTACCATTAAAATAACTTTTTTACTGGCAATCACTTCAGCCAAAAGGATTGGGGAACTTCAAGCGCTCTCGGCACTTGAACCATATACTAAATTTTTGCCGGATCGAGTGTTACTCAGATTCATGCCATCCTTGATACCTAAGGTTCCATCATTCCAAAATATAAATCAAGTTATATCCCTGCCAGTATTTTCTCCTCCTCCATCCTCCAATGAAGATAGTTCTCTTCATTGCCTAGATATTTCGAGATGTCTCCAGATCTATATAAGAAGATCTTTGGAGTTTCGGAAGGATGAAAATCTGCTAATTCTCTTTTCAGGACCCAAAAGAGGTCTTAAAGCTTCAAAGCCCTCCATCAGTAGATGGGTAAAAGATGCCATTCGTATTGCCATGGTATCCCAAGGTAAGGAGCCTCCTGAGTTTGTAAAAGCTCATTCCACCAGGTCTGTATCTACCTCCTTTGCGGAAAGGAGTCTTGTTCCCTTGGAACATATATGCAAAGCTGCTTCCTGGAGTTCACTCTCCACATTTATCACCCACTACAGACTTGACAGTAGATTGGCCGATTTTTCCTCATTTGGACGGACAGTATTATCTGCCGTCAGGCATGAGAGCCCTCCCTCATAGGGTTTCTGCTTGCCATTTCCCCATCTGTGCTACTGGTTAGGACGTAAGGGAATCGTTAATTTCTAACGATAATTTGTTTTCCCTTAGTCCTAACAGTAGCACAACTTTCCCTCCCTAGTTAAGTTATTTTCTTCTATTATTTACCTTTAGTTCTTCTTGTTACTACACAATGAGGCAGAGGATGACCCTCTTACTTATACAGGGGGTTGTGGGTGTGTCTTACTGATTGTTTAATTAGGTTCAATAAAACTTCCATCTGTCCTACCAGTTCGCGGGGGGTGGAATACCCCATCTGTGCTACTGTTAGGACTAAGGGAAAACAAATTATCGTTAGAAATTAACGAATATAATTTTTTTTTGTTAATGGATATTTTATTAGTACTTTTTTATGGGTATATATCAAATTGTATATATTTTTGTTACGCCTAGCGCTCCGGGTCCCCGCTCCTCCCCGGAGCGCTCACGGCGTCTTTCTCCCTGCAGCTCCCCGGTCAGTCCCGCTGACCGGGAGCGCTGCACTGTCATGGCCGTTGGGGATGTGATTCGCACAGCGGGACGCGCCCGCTCGCGAATCGCATCCCAGGTCACTTACCCGTTCCCGTCCCCTGCTGTCATGTGCTGGCGCGCGCGGCTCCGCTCTCTAGGGCGCGCGCGCGCCAGCTCCCTGAGACTTAAAGGGCCAGTGCACCAATGATTGGTGCCTGGCCCAATTAGCTTAATTGGCTTCCACCTGGTCCCTGTCTATATCTAACCTCCTCCCATGCACTTCCTGGCCGGATCTTGTTGCCCTTGTGCCTAGTGAAAGCGTTCCCTTGTTTGTTCCTAGCCCTTGTTCCAGACCTCCTGCCGTTGCCCCTGACTACGATCCTTGCTGCCTGCCCCGACCTTCTGCTACGTCCGACCTTGCCTTTGTCTACTCCCTTGTACCGCGCCTATCTTCAGCAGTCAGAGAGGTTGAGCCGTTGCTAGTGGATACGACCTGGTCACTACCGCCGCAGCAAGACCATCCCGCTTTGCGGCGGGCTCTGGTGAAAACCTGTAGTGACTTAGAACCGGTCCACTAGCACGGTCCTCGCCAATCCCTCTCTGGCACAGAGGATCCACCTCCTACCAGCCGGGATCGTGACAGTAGATCCGGCCATGGATCCCGCTGAGGTCCCTCTGCCTTATATCTCTGATATCACCACGGTGGTCGCTCAGCAATCCCGACAGATCGCCCATCTAACCCACCAGCTGTCGGAAATGTCCACCATTGTGCACCAACTTCAGTCACAACTTCAGCAGCAATCATCTCCTCCGCCAGCTCCTGCACCCCTTCCGCAGCGAGTGGCCACTCCTAGCCTCCGCCTGTCCTTGCCGGACAAATTTAATGGGGACTCTAAGTTTTGCCGTGGCTTTCTTTCGCAATGTTCCCTGCACATGGAGATGATGTCGGACCATTTTCCTACTGAAAGGTCTAAGGTGGCTTTCGTAGTCAGCCTTCTGTCTGGAAAAGCCCTGTCATGGGTGTCACGATGCCGGCTGGCAGGTAGTGGATCCTCTGTGCCAGAGAGGGGTGGCGAGGACCGCGCTAGTGGACCGGTTCTAAGCCACTACAGGTTTTCACCAGAGCCCGCCGCAAAGCGGGATGGTCTTGCTGCGGCGGTAGTGACCAGGTCGTATCCACTAGCAACGGCTCACCTCTCTGACTGCTGAAGATAGGCGAGGTACAAGGGAGTAGGCAGAAGCAAGGTCGGACGTAGCAGAAGGTCGGGGGGCAGGCGGCAAGGATCGTAGTCAGGGGCAACGGCAGGAGGTCAGGAACACGGGCTAGGAACAAACAAGGGAACGCTTTCACTAGGCACAAGTGCAACAAGATCCGGCAAGGGAGTGCAAGGGAGGAGACCAGATATAGCCAGGGAGCAGGTGGGAGCCAATTAAGCTAATTGGGCCAGGCACCAATCATTGGTGCACTGGCCCTTTAAGTCTCAGGGAGCTGGCGCGCGCGCGCCCTAGAGAGCGGAGCCGCGCGCGCCAGCACATGACAGCAGGGGACGGGAACGGGTAAGTGACCTGGGATGCGATTCGCGAGCGGGCGCGTCCCGCTGTGCGAATCGCATCCCCAACGGCCATGACAGAGCAGCGCTCCTGGTCAGCGGGACTGACCGGGGAGCTGCAGGGAGAAAGACGCCGTGAGCGCTCCGGGGAGGAGCGGGGGCCCGGAGCGCTAGGCGTAACAGTACCCCCCCCCCCTTAGGTCTCCCCTTCTCTTTGTCCGGTAACTGCCTCCCCTGGGATGAGGACACCGGGAAAGGATGGAGGGATTCCTCAACGGCAGGCAGAACAGCAGGAGTAGGAATGGGGAGAGAGGGCAGAGGGCGAGACCTGGCACGGGGCAGTGTGACACCAGGACGAGGGCCATGAGGGGACACAGAGGCTTGCCTGATGGGACTGGGAGGGGGGGAGAGGCATTTCCTGTGGCAGGCAGAGTCCTTAATGACCTTAGGGGGACCGGATACAGGAGGAACCACAGGGTCAGGGCAGGGAGTACTGGGAACCGGTTGAAGGCAGTCCTTGGAACAAGAGGGACCCCAACTCTTGATCTCCCCAGTGGACCAATCCAGGGTTGGGGAATGGTGTTGAAGCCAGGGTAGTCCAAGGAGAACTTCAGAAGTGCAATTAGGAAGGACAAAAAATACAATTTCCTCGTGATGAGGTCCGATGCACATTAGGAGGGGCTCCGTGCGGTAACGCACGGTGCAATCCAACCTGGCTCCGTTGACCGCGGAAATGTGGAGTGGCTTGACAAGACGGGTCACCGGAATGCGGAATTTATTCACTAAGGACTCCCGAATAAAATTCCCAGAGGCACCAGAGTCCAGGCAGGCCACGGCTGAGAGGGAAGAGCTGGCTGAAATAGAAATCCGTACAGGCACCGTGAGACGTGGAGAAGCCGACTTAGCATCAAGAGACGCCACACCCACGAGAGCTGGGTGCGAGCGTGCGTTTCCCAGACGTGGAGGACGGATTGGGCAATCCACCAAAAAATGTTCAGTACTGGCACAGTACAGACAAAGATTCTCTTCCTTACGGCGATTCCTCTCTTCCAGGGTCAGGCGAGACCGATCCACTTGCATGGCCTCCTCGGCGGGAGGCCTAGGCGCAGATTGCAGTGGAGACTGTGGGAGAGGTGTCCAGAGATCTAAGTCTTTTTCCTGGCGGAGCTCTTGATGCCTCTCAGAAAAACGCATGTCAATGCGAGTGGCTAGATGAATGAGTTCATGCAGGTTAGCAGGAGTCTCTCGTGCGGCCAGAACATCCTTAATGTTGCTGGATAGGCCTTTTTTAAAGGTCGCGCAGAGAGCCTCATTATTCCAGGATAGTTCAGAAGCAAGAGTACGGAATTGTATGGCGTACTCGCCAACGGAGGAATTACCCTGGACCAGGTTCAGCAGGGCAGTCTCAGCAGAAGAGGCTCGGGCAGGTTCCTCAAAGACACTTCGAATTTCCGAGAAGAAGGAGTGTACAGAGGCAGTGACGGGGTCATTGCGGTCCCAGAGCGGTGTGGCCCATGACAGGGCTTTTCCAGACAGAAGGCTGACTACGAAAGCCACCTTAGACCTTTCAGTAGGAAACTGGTCCGACATCATCTCCAAGTGCAGGGAACATTGCGAAAGAAAGCCACGGCAAAACTTAGAGTCCCCATTAAATTTGTCCGGCAAGGACAGGCGGAGGCTAGGAGTGGCCACTCGCTGCGGAAGGGGTGCAGGAGCTGGCGGAGGAGATGGTTGTTGCTGCTGTAGCTGTGACTGTACTTGCTGTAGTTGTGACTGGAGTTGCTGTGTCA
This sequence comes from Hyla sarda, assembly GCF_029499605.1. Lineage (NCBI taxonomy): Eukaryota > Metazoa > Chordata > Amphibia > Anura > Hylidae > Hyla > Hyla sarda. Next base: position 9,036,463 of record NC_079190.1, on the reverse strand, counting down.
TGGTGGTCAAGTACGACAGCTGGTGATCTTGTTGGGCGATCTGACGAGCTTGCTGGGCGACCAGCGTAGGGAGGTCAGCGACAGCTGGCAGAGGAACTTCAGCGGGATCCATGGCCGGATCTACTGTCACGATGCCGGCTGGTAGGTAGTGGATCCTCTGTGCCAGAGAGGGGTGGCGAGGACCGCGCTAGTGGACCGGTTCTAAGCCACTACAGGTTTTCACCAGAGCCCGCCGCAAAGCGGGATGGTCTTGCTGCGGCAGTAGTGACCAGGTCGTATCCACTAGCAACGGCTCACCTCTCTGACTGCTGAAGATAGGCGAGGTACAAGGGAGTAGGCAGAAGCAAGGTCGGACGTAGCAGAAGGTCGGGGGCAGGCGGCAAGGATCGTAGTCAGGGGCAACGGCAGGAGGTCAGGAACACGGGCTAGGAACAAACAAGGGAACGCTTTCACTAGGCACAAGTGCAACAAGATCCGGCAAGGGAGTGCAAGGGAGGAGACCAGATATAGCCAGGGAGCAGGTGGGAGCCAATTAAGCTAATTGGGCCAGGCACCAATCATTGGTGCACTGGCCCTTTAAGTCTCAGGGAGCTGGCGCGCGCGCGCCCTAGAGAGCGGAGCCGCGCGCGCCAGCACATGACAGCAGGGGACGGGAACGGGTAAGTGACCTGGGATGCGATTCGCGAGCGGGCGCGTCCCGCTGTGCGAATCGCATCCCCAACGGCCATGACAGAGCAGCGCTCCCGGTCAGCGGGACTGACCGGGGAGCTGCAGGGAGAAAGACGCCGTGAGCGCTCCGGGGAGGAGCGGGGGCCCGGAGCGCTAGGCGTAACAATGGGCCACACCGCTCTGGGACCGCAATGACCCCGTCACTGCCTCTGTACACTCCTTCTTCTCGGAAATTCGAAGTGTCTTTGAGGAACCTGCCCGAGCCTCTTCTGCTGAGACTGCCCTGCTGAACCTGGTCCAGGGTAATTCTTCCGTTGGCGAGTACGCCATACAATTCCGTACTCTTGCTTCTGAACTATCCTGGAATAATGAGGCCCTCTGCGCGACCTTTAAAAAAGGCCTATCCAGCAACATTAAAGATGTTCTGGCCGCACGAGAAACTCCTGCTAACCTGCATGAACTCATTCATCTAGCCACTCGCATTGACATGCGTTTTTCTGAGAGACATCAAGAGCTCCGCCAGGAAAAAGACTTAGATCTCTGGACACCTCTCCCACAGTCTCCACTGCAATCTGCGCCTAGGCCTCCCGCCGAGGAAGCCATGCAAGTGGATCGGTCTCGCCTGACCCTGGAAGAGAGGAATCGCCGTAAGGAAGAGAATCTTTGTCTGTACTGTGCCAGTACCGAGCATTTCTTGGTGGATTGCCCTATCCGTCCTCCACGCCTGGGAAACGTACGCACGCACCCAGCTCACGTGGGTGTGGCGTCTCTTGGCTCCAAGTCTGCTTCTCCACGTCTCACGGTGCCTGTACGGATTTCTTCTTCAGCCAGCTCTTCCCTCTCAGCCGTGGCCTGCCTGGACTCTGGTGCCTCTGGGAATTTTATTCGGGAGTCCTTGGCGAATAAATTCCGCATCCCGGTGACCCGTCTTGTCAAGCCACTCCACATTTCCGCGGTCAACGGAGCCAGGTTGGATTGCACCGTGCGTTTCCGCACGAAGCCCCTCCTAATGTGCATCGGACCTCATCATGAGAAAATTGAGTTTTTGGTCCTCCCCAATTGCACTTCTGAAGTTCTCCTTGGACTACCCTGGCTTCTACACCATTCCCCAACCCTGGACTGGTCCACTGGGGAGATCAAGAGTTGGGGTCCCTCTTGTTCCAAGGACTGCCTTAAACCGGTTCCCAGTACTCCCTGCCGTGACCCTGTGGTTCCTCCTGTATCCGGTCTCCCTAAGGTCGTTAGGGACTCTGCCTGCCACAGAAAATGCCTCTCCCCCCCTCCCAGTCCACTCAGGCAAGCCTCGGTGCCTCCTCATGGCCCTCGTCCTGGTGTCACACTGCCCCGTGCCAGGCCTCGCCCTCTGCCCTCCCTCCCCATTCCCACTCCTGCTGTACTGCCTGCCATTGAGGAAACCATCCATTCCTTCCCGGTGTCCTCATCCCAGGGGAGGCAGTCACCGGACAAAAAAAAGGGGAGACCTAAGGGGGGGGGTACTGTTACGCCTAGCGCTCCGGGTCCCCGCTCCTCCCCGGAGCGCTCACGGCGTCTTTCTCCCTGCAGCTCCCCGGTCAGTCCCGCTGACCGGGAGCGCTGCACTGTCATGGCCGTTGGGGATGCGATTCGCACAGCGGGACGCGCCCGCTCGCGAATCGCATCCCAGGTCACTTACCCGTTCCCGTCCCCTGCTGTCATGTGCTGGCGCGCGCGGCTCCGCTCTCTAGGGCGCGCGCGCGCCAGCTCCTTGAGACTTAAAGGGCCAGTGCACCAATGATTGGTGCCTGGCCCAATTAGCTTAATTGGCTTCCACCTGGTCCCTGTCTATATCTAACCTCCTCCCATGCACTTCCTGGCCGGATCTTGTTGCCCTTGTGCCTAGTGAAAGCGTTCCCTTGTTTGTTCCTAGCCCGTGTTCCAGACCTCCTGCCGTTGCCCCTGACTACGATCCTTGCTGCCTGCCCCGACCTTCTGCTACGTCCGACCTTGCCTTTGTCTACTCCCTTGTACCGCGCCTATCTTCAGCAGTCAGAGAGGTTGAGCCGTTGCTAGTGGATACGACCTGGTCACTACCGCCGCAGCAAGACCATCCCGCTTTGCGGCGGGCTCTGGTGAAAACCTGTAGTGACTTAGAACCGGTCCACTAGCACGGTCCTCGCCAATCCCTCTCTGGCACAGAGGATCCACCTCCTACCAGCCGGGATCGTGACAATTTTTTTGTACGGATATAACTTTTGTGGTATTATTTGATATTATTACCTCCCGATATGGCATTCGCTTCCTTTGGTGTCACATCTTGTGAGGGTATTAGTATCTTTGTATCGTTTTTCTTGGAACATCATTGTAGCTGAAGAAGGAGCCAGTGTGGCTCGGAAACGCACAGTGAAATTATATATATATATATATATATATATATATATATATATATATGTATATATATATATATATATATATATATATATATATGAAAACATACAACGTGTTTCTATGCCACGCTGGCTCCTTCTTCAGGTACCAAGAATTTTTTTTACAAGGATATAAATACCCTCACAAGACGAGACATCACAGAAAGCGGTGCCATATTGGGGTGGGGGATAATTATCAAATAATACCGCAAAAATAATATCGATAGAAAAAAACTAAACAATATATACAATTCGATATATACCCACAAAAAAGTGCTAAGAAAATTTTAAAGGATATATTTTATATAATTTAACAAATTATAATTGATAAATTGTATAAAAATACACACACACACACACATATATATATATATATATATATATATATACACATATATGAATAAAATGTAATACTGATATAAATAAAATTAAAATAAATAAATAAATTATGAATTGATATATATTAATATTTTTTTTTCCGTATTGATATAATAATTTTCTGGGTGTGGTATTATTAGATATAATCATCTCCCGGTGATATGAGGGTATTTGTATCTTTGTATCATGTTTTTTTTTTCTTCGAAACATGGCACCTGAAGAAGGAGTCAGTGCGGTTCGGAAACGTGTTGCATTTTTTTTTTACATTTTTAAGCGAATACATTTTTATTTATCTGTTTAACTTTATCGGATCCTGTCAGCGTCTTTCTCGTATCTAGAAGGTGGAGAGTTGATTTTTGAATAGTTTTTGGGAGGAGAAGCAGCAGCTGTGAGTGGATCAATCTGTATAATACTACATTCATGTGTGTTGATCCAAACCCACGTTTGATGAGTGATGTTCACAACTTTCGTAGGCTTCAGCGTCTGGAGGAATTCACAAAGTGGGCGCTCTATGTCCGTTTGTTTGCTTTTTCAAATTTTTTTAGGGTTTGGAGGAATTGATCAGAAGCTCCTCCACCGTGAACCTCCGGAAGGCGATCTTCTCGGTGGTGTCTTTTCCGCATTCGAACAAACAGGCAAAGGTGTGAGTGTCCTGGCACACCGCCAAGTCCGAGTACCCACTGGGGCCTTGGTTGATGACCCACGGCAGGGACCAGTTGGACGGCACAAGAGGAGATTTATTTAAGTAGATTCCCAAGTCCAGGCGTTTGTGGCTGCTGGTCGGGTGGGAGTAGAGGAGCCAAGACGGGGCCCTTCCCTCAAGGCACAACATCTCGGACTCACGTCCCGCGTCTTCTTCTTGGTGGACCGCCATGGGCTGGTAGCTCACCACACTTCCTTGGCATCCATGGGGCGGCTCGCATAGGCTTTTATTGTAGTGGGCATCATCGAACTCTATGGAGTGGGAGCTGCTGGTGGCCTCCACCCGGTAATGGTGGCCGGTTCTGGCGCTGCAGTACAGGAGGTCGGAGCCATTGCTACACACCACCGGGGCTACCTCGCACTCGCCGGTCTCCTGCCTCCATAGCCCGCTGCCCATGTGCCAGCTCTCGCCGTGGTCGTCGCTGTAGAAGAAAAAAGAATGAGGCTTGGTCTTCCACGGGACGGGCACACCGCAAATACGGGAGTGGACGTAATACAGGTATGCCGGTACGACCAGCCACCCCGAGGGCGAGTAGTACACCCCGTGACCCGGGCCCACGGCCAAGGTGGCGCAGTTGCGGAGGTCCGGGCCCAGCACCTCCTCCGTCACGTCTTCCAGTCGACCCCACGACATGCCGTGATCGCGGCTGGTGATGTAGCAGATGCGGACGGCGTTTCTGCCGGTTAGGATTTGCCACATTTCGGAGCAGTCCGTTTTGACACAGATGAAGAAGAGGAGGACGGTGTCGGTGACGGGATCGTAGAGGGGGCAGGGGTTCATGGTCCGGTGGCCCGGTAGCTTGGCATGTCTCACCGCTATGGTGGGTTCCCACTAAACGGGCAAAAAAATAAAAAAAATTATCAAATACTTATATAACAGAAACAACAAAAACTACAACTCCCAGCATGCCCGGACAGCCGTTGGCTGTCCGGGCATGCTGGGAGTTGTAGTTTTGCAATAGTTGGAGATGCCCTGGTTGGGAATCACTGCCTTAGACGAGTCATTATAAATGAGAGGGTCCCCCGTACCTGCACCCCGCCGGGCCCCACCGCTCCTCTCCTCATCACGAGATACATGGCGTCCTGGTCATTGGGAGAAGATCGCTTTTCGGCGAAGGCCAAGAAGATGCGAGGCTGTGGGACGTACAGCAGAGCCGGGATACGATAGGTGACACCGCCGGGCTCCTGCTGGAACAGGGTCACCGCGTCTGGAGAGGGGGCCCCCGACATTGTCCGCAACCTGAGACTGCAGAACAGAAGCCATCGCTAGGGACAAAGTGACATAGCAACGGAGAACCCAGTGATCTGTCTGCTACATCTGTGTATCTAAGTCTATCATGTGCGATACTGTTGGCTGAGCTGCTGTACGTAGGCCTGTCGTATACAATACTGTCCACAGAGCCAATGTATCTAAAGCTGTTATTTGCGATACTGTCTTCTGATCCTCAGTATCCAAGCCATGTGTGAAACTTTGTGCTGAGCCTGTGTATCTAAATCGTGTGATACTGTCTTCAGATATGTATGTATATAAATGTTGTGATACTGTCTTGCCGGGCCACTGTATCTAAGTCTGTCATGTGTAGACCTGACTACTGAATCACTCTATCTACTGTGTGGTACCATCTGCTGAACCAGTGTATCTATGACTATAATGTGTGATACCATCTGCTTAACCCGCGTATCTAAGTCTACCTTGTGTAATACCATCTGCTTAACTAGTGTATCTAAGTCTTTCATGTGGGATACCGCCTGCTGAACCAATTTATCCAAGTCTATCATGTGGGATACCGCCTGCTGAACCAGTGTATCTAAGTCTATCATGTGGGATACCTCCTGCTGAACCAGTGTATCTAAGTCTATCATGTGTGATATCATCTGCTGAACCAGTGTATCTAAGTCTATCATGTGGGATACCACCTGCTGAACCAGGGTATCTAAGTCTATCATGTGGGATACCGCCTGCTAAACCAGTGTATCTAAGTCTATAATGTCTGATATCATCTGCTGAACCAGTGTATCTAAGTCTATCATGTGGGACACCACCGGCTGAACCAGTGTATCTAAGTCTATCATGTGGGATACTGCCTGCTGAACCAGTGTATGTAAGTCTATAATGTGTGATACCATTTTCTGAACCAGTGTATCTAAGTCTATCATGTGTGAGATCATCTGCTGAACCAGTGTATCTAAGTCTATCATGTGTGATACCATTTTCTGAACCAGTGTATCTAAGTCTATCATGTGTGATATCATCTGCTGAACCAGCCTTAAGCTACGTATCTAATTCAATAATTTGTGTTATTATCTGCTGATCCCCTGTATCCAAGCCCATTGTGTGTGATATTGTTAACTTGGGCTGCTGTATCTAAATTGTGTGATACTGCCTTACTGGGCCTAAGCTTGTCATATATAATACATTCTGTTGAGCCATTGTATCCAAACTGCATCTAAATTGTGTAATACTGACTTGCTGGGCCACTGTATCTAAGCTTGTCATGTATAATACAGTCTGATGAGCCAATATATCCAAACCTCTCACGTGATGTGTATCTAATCCTATCATGTATGTAACTGTGTGAGTACAACTAATCGTGTGATACTGCTGTATCTAAGCCTTTCATGTGTGATACTGTCTGCTTATCCACTGTATCTAAGCCTGTTATGTTTAATAGTATCTTCTGAGCCATGTATCTAGGTCAATCATGTCTTCTAATGTCTGCCGAGTCACTGTATCTAACCCTGTCACCACAGCTGAACCATGTATCTAAGCCTATCACATAACATACTGTCTACTGGGTTAATGTATCTAAGCCTATCACATACCATACTGTCTACTGGGTTAATGTATCTAAGCCTGTCACATACCACACTGTCTACTGGGTTAATGTATCTAAGCCTATCACATAACATACGGTCTATTGGGTTGATGTATCTAAGCCTATCACATACCATACTGTCTACTGGGTTAATGTATCTAAGCCTATCACATACCATACTGTCTACTGGGTTAATGTATCTAAGCCTATCACATAACATACTGTCTCCTGGGTTAATGTATCTAAGCCTATCACATAACATACTGTCTACTGGGTTAATGTAGCTAAGCCTATCACATAACATACTGTCTACTGGGTTAATGTATCTAAGCCTATCACATACCATACTGTCTACTGGGTTAATGTATCTAAGCCTATCACATACCATACTGTCTACTGGGTTAATGTATCTAAGCCTATCACATAACATACTGTCTACTGGGTTAATGTATCTAAGCCTATCACATAACATACTGTCTCCTGGGTTAATGTATCTAAGCCTATCACGTAACATACTGTCTCCTGGGTTAATGTATCTAAGCCTATCACATACCATACTGTCTACTGGGTTAATGTATCTAAGCCTGTCACATAACATACTGTCTACTGGGTTAATGTATCGAAGCCTATCACATAACATACTGTCTCCTGGGTTAATGTATCTAAGCCTATCACATAACATACTGTCTCCTGGGTTAATGTATCTAAGCCTATCACATACCATACTGTCTACTGGGTTAATGTATCTAAGCCTGTCACATAACATACTGTCTCCTGGGTTAATGTATCTAAGCCTGTCACATAACATACTGTCTCCTGGGTTAATGTATCTAAGCCTATCACATAACATACTGTCTCCTGGGTTAATGTATCTAAGCCTATCACGTAACATACTGTCTACTGGGTTAATGTATCTAAGCCTATCACATACCATACTGTCTACTGGGTTAATGTATCTAAGCCTATCACATAACATACTGTCTCCTGGGTTAATGTATCTAAGCCTATCACATAAAATACTGTCTCCTGGGTTAATGTATCTAAGCCTATCACATAACATACTGTCTACTGGGTTAATGTATCTAAGCCTATCACATAACATACTGTCTACTGGGTTAATGTATCTAAGCCTATCACATAACATACTGTCTACTGGGTTAATGTATCTAAGCCTGTCACATAACATACTGTCTACTGGGTTAATGTATCTAAGCCTATCACATAACATACTGTCTCCATGGTTAATGTATCTAAGCCTGTCACATAACATACTGTCTACTGGGTTAATGTATCTAAGCCTATCACATAACATACTGTCTCCTGGGTTAATGTATCTAAGCCTGTCATATGTGTCAGACAGCTGAGCCACAGTATCTAAATTAGATACTACTGACTGTAGAGCTGTTGTATCTAAACCCATGATGTGTGATACCCTGTTCAGTCTATACTACCGCCCGCACCCCTGTATACAGCCACATATACACAAAGTGCCCACTCCTAACCTCCTTCTCCGTAGCCTGTCAGGATATATAGACCCAAGATAAAAACCTGATCGCAAGTGTCCCCAAAACAGCAGCCGGCGGCCATCTTTGCGGAGACCAAACGCTTAGTTTAACTCATGTTCAGACACAGCCAACATGGCGGCCACAATATAATAGACATAATAGCTGCGCCTCTAGTGATGAGAAGCTTCTAACTGTCAGGTGACCCGAGCAGATTATATATAGGAGGCGGCAGTTGTCGCTTGTCAGTCAGTGTCCCTGCAGCGCCATCTGGTGTCCACAGCAGGAAGAGCAGAGAATTCCTTTACAGAGATCAATGGTCGCCAATGGCTGTCCTGACATGCTGGGAGTTGTAGTTGTGCAACAGCTGGAGGCGCCCTGGTTGAAAAGCACCGCCATAGATCAGATCAGATATGGCTGACAGTTTATCACTATAATTCTTACAATATTTTCAGCGATGTGACAACTAGAGATGAGCGAACTTACAGTAAATTTGATTCGTCACGAACTTCTCGGCTTGGCAGTTGATGACTTTTCCTGCATAAATTAGTTTGGCTTTCAGGTGCTCCCGTGGGCTGGAAAAGGTGGATACATTCCTAGGAGACTCTTTCCTAGGAATGTATCCACCTTTTCCAGCTCACCGGAGCACCTGAAAGCTGAACTAATTTATGCAGGAAAAGTCATCAACTGCCGAGCCGAGAAGTTCGTGACGAATTGAATTTACTGTAAGTTTACTCATCTCTAGTGACCACCGTCCAGTCATTAGCCTCCGGAGAGACAATTTCTAGTTCCTGTAATGCAGGGGTCTCAAACTGGTGGCCCTCCAGATGTTGCAAAACTTCAACTCCCAGCATGCCCGGACAGCCACACACCTGTCTGCCTCCTCCAGAGGATCCACACTGATCATGAAAGGTAAATCAAGGCTTCCTTTTTTTTTTTGCAAAACTTCAACTCCCAACATGCCCGGACAGCCGTTGGCTGTCCGGGCATGCTGGGAGTTGAAGTTTTGCAACATCTGGAGGGCCACCAGTTTGAGACCCCTGCTGTAATTTAAAGTTCTACAATTTTCCAATAGATATTCTGTATTCATTCTTTACCATTTTCAAGATCTCTACTTGCTGTCAACTTTTATTGTATATCTCTGAGAGGTATTTCTGCCATTTTACATGGGGTGTTCCCACAGGTGAGCAACGGTACACTGTAGCGAGTCCTGCAGCTGTGTGTAGACCTGTTCTGCTCATGTGATGAACATATAGGAGAGCAGCTTGCTGGATGAAGAGTGGTACACTGTAACGAGTCCTGCAGTTGTGTGGATACGTCCTGGTCATGTGATGGACAAGCAGATAAGTACCAGGTTGGATGAAGAGTGGTACACTGTAACAAGTACTACAGCTGTGTTGAGACCTGTCCTGGTCATGTAATGAACATCCGATCAGCTTGATGAATTAAGAGTGGTACACTGTAACGAGCACTGCAGCTGTGTGGATACGTCCTGGTCATGTAATGGACATATAGAGGTGGATGAAGAGTGGTACACTGTAACAAGTACTACAGCTGTGTGGCCTGGTCATGTGATGGACATACAGGTGAGCAGCTTGAGGGATGAAGAGTGGAACACTGTAACGAGCACTGCAGCTGTGTAGACCTGTCCTGGTCATGTGATGGACATATAGATAAGTACCATGTTGGATGAGCGGTGGTACACTGTAACGAGCACTGCAGCTGTGTATATCTGTCCTGGTCATGTGATGAACATCCGATCAGCTTGATGAATAAAGAGTGGTACACTGTAACAAGCACTGCAGTTGTGTAGATTCGTCCTGGTCATCTGATAGACATATAGATAAGAACCATGGTGGATGAAGAGTGGTACACTGTAACAAGTACTACAGCTGTGTGCCCTGGTCATGTGATGACCATACAGGTGAGCAGCTTGATGGATGAAGAGTGGTACACTGTAACGAGCACTGCAGCTGTGTATATCTGTCCTAGTCATGTGATGGACATATAGATAAGTACCATGTTGGATGAGAAGTGGTACACTGTAACAAGTACTACAGCTGTGTTGAGACCTGTACTGGTCATGTGATGAACATCCGATCAGCTTGATGGATGAAGAGTGGTACACTGTAACGAGCACTACAGCTGTGTAGACCTGTCCTGGTCATGTGATGGACATATAGACAAGTACCATGTTGGATGAGCAGTGGTACACTGTAACGAGCACTACAGCTGTGTAGACCTGTCCTGGTCATGTGATGGACATACAGATAAGTACCACGTTGGATGAGCAGTGGTACACTGTAACGAGCACTGCGGCTGTGTAGACCTGTCAGTATCTTACACACTTGTATTCCCATATGTCAGTGTTTCCCAATCAGGTGCCTCCAGCTGTTGCAAAACTACAACTCCCAGCATGCCCGGATAGCCAAATGCTGTCCAGGCATGCTGGGGGTTGTAGTTTTGCAACAGCTGGAGGCACCCTGATGACTTATTACTGATACTGCCTAAGATTCTGTTCACATCTGAGTAAACCATGACGCAGCTCCGGATCGGTCACATGACCAGCGACTAACACGCTCCGGATTGGTCACATGACCAGCGACTAACACACTCCGGATCGGTCACATGACCAGCGACTAACACGCTCCGGATTGGTCACATGACCAGCAACCAACACGCTCCGGATCGGTCACATGACCAGCGACCAACACGCTCCGGATCGGTCACATGACCAGCGACCAAAACGCTCCGGATCGGTCACATGACCAGCGACCAACACGCTCCGGATCGGTCACATGACCAGCGCCTTGAGCCAGTGTTCAGTCAATACTACATACCAGCTGCTTTAAGACTACAACTCTCAGCAAACTCCGACACCATAGGACTGTGAAACAGCACAGAATGTCAAGATCTCTGCTTGCTGTCGGAAACTGTTACACTACAGCAATGTTTCCACATCTGTAGCTCTGTACTACTACAACTCCCAGCATTCAATATCCAGCCCTCAGCGGTGGAAAACTTTTTTTTCTTTTTTTTTAATCAACTGGTGCCAGAAAGTTAAACAGATTTGTAAATTACTTCTATTAAAAAATCTTAATCCTTTCAGTACTTATTAGCTGCTGAATACTACAGAGGACATTCTCCTCAGAAATCACGAGCACAGTGCTCTCTGCTGACATCTCTGTCCATTTTAGGAACTGTCCAGAGCAGCATATGTTTGCTATGGGGATTTTCTCCTACTCTGGACAGTTCTTAATATAGACAGAGATGTCAGCAGAGAGCACTGTGCTCGTGATGTCAGCAGAGAGTTCTGTGTTCCAAAAAGAAAACCCATTTCCTCTGTAGTATTCAGCAGCTAATAAGTACTGGAAGGCTTAAGATTTTTTTTTTTTTATAGAAGTAATTTACAAATCTGTTTAACTTACTGGCACCAGTTGATTTAAAAAAATAAAAATAAATAAATAAAAAGTTTTCCACCGGAGTAGCCCTTAAATTTACAGATCTCTGCTAAATGTCACTGAATGGAGATTGTTCCTTGTTTACACTAGAGTGGCGTTTCCTAACCAGGGTGCCTGCAGCTGTTCCAAAACTACAACTCCCAGCATGTCCCGACACCACTGTGAAAGGGCGCAATATTTCAAGATCACTGCTTGCTGTCAGAAATTGGAAAAATATCCTTGTTTCCACCATGGCACCCTCAAGTACTAAAACTCTCAGCATGCAATATCAGCCTCCAGCAGGGAAATGTACTTTGTTTTCAGATCTCTGCTTGCTATCACTGAATGGAAAAAAATTATTGACACTAGCGCCGTGTTTCCTAAGCAGTGTGCCTCCAGGTGTTGCAAAACTACAACTCTCAGCAGGTTCAAGCATACTGGGAGTTGTAGTTTGGCAACAGCTGGAGGCACGCTGGTTGGGAAACACTGGTCTAGGACAAGGATCTCCAACCTGTGGTCCTCAAGATGATGCAAAACTACAACTCCCAGCATGCCCAGAAAGACAACCTGATAGTGAACAATAGGCACTGGTCATGTGACTGACCTGGAAATGTTGCAAAACTACAACTCCCAGCATGCCCAGAAAGACAACCTGATAGTGAACAATAGGCACTGGTCATGTGACTGACCTGGAAATGTTGCAAAACTACAACTCCCAGCATGCCCGGACAGCCGTTGGCTGTCCGGGCATGCTGGGAGTTGTAGTTTTGCAATATCTGGTGGTCCACAGGTTGGAAATTATAGCCATAGGATAGTAATTCTCCACCAGGGTGCCTCCAGCTGTTGCAAAACTACAACTCCCAGCATGCCCGAACAGCTGTTGGCTATCCAGGCATGCTGGGAGTTGTAGTTTTGCAAAAGCAGAAGTCCAGTTTGGAGACATACAAGATATTTCCTTTGATGCATCACGTCCAACATCTATTTAAATGTGGGCGGAGCTTCAATGAGGGCGGAACCTGCCGCTCCAGGATCGGGAATAAAAAAAAAAAAGTTGTCCACAAACATGGCTGCCACAATCCGCTACCGTACTGTAACCAACGACCACATAGAACAGAGTGAAGGAGGGGGCGCCCATAGCATTCTTCAACTGATCACAGCAGAGGTTTTGCTTCAATTTATCTTTTTTTTTTTTTTCCACAAATAAAAAAAAAAAAAAAGGAAAGAAAACAAAACACTTAGAAAACTGCAGTTCAGGAAACCGAAACGCGTCGACGGAACGTCAGAAGTGTAAAGTGACGGGACGAAGCGGCGACAGCTCTTAGAAATTGCTTCTTCCTTTATTGTTTACAGTGAGAGTTTATCGGCCTTTAAAGACAGAGCGAAGCGTCACACATACCGGCGGAACCGCTGCTCTCCCCCCCCCCCCCCCATTTATTTTTAACCCTTTTTATGCTGTACAAAAACAAAACCCGTTAACATCCCATCGAATAAATAAAACATTAGTACAGACAGAAAGAGGCGACAATCGTCCTGGAATATTGTAACAAACAAAAATAATAAAAAAAAAATAAAAACATTAAAATAAAAAATTCCAACGCAATGGCGGCTGTGGGCTGAGTACAGTATTTACGTCTATGGGCGGGGCTAATTTATTGGCTTTGTCTAGCGTCTATAGGTGGCGCTACGCTGAGCGATTTACTGACAAGACTTAAGTCATGGCGGCAGCCTATATAAATATATTGTAAAAAATAAAATACAAAAAAATTATATATTTTTTATATATATATATATATATATATATATATATATATATATATATATATATATATAAATTTTTTATTTGAAGTTTCACTTTATTTTACAAATCAATGTAAAGAAAAGTTTATATATAAAGTTTTTTAAATAGATATTTTTTAGGTATAATTTTTTTTTACCTTGATTGAAAAAAAAAAATATATATATATATGTATACACACATACATACACAAAATATTTTTTAATAAATCAAGGTAAAAAAATTATACATTTTTTGTAATTTTTAAATTTATTTTAAATATATATTTTTTTTACATTGATTCTTAAAAAAAATGTGAAACTTTTTTTCTATATATATATATATTTTTTTTTCTTATTTTATTTTTTACATTTTAATTTGTTTTTACATTTTAATTTTTTATTTTTTTTGTGTGTGGGGGGGGGGGGGGGGGGGGGATGAAATTCAGGATTAAATAAATTAATAAATATTTTTATAACTCCACCCACAGCAAGAAACTATAGAGAACTAAAAAAAATTTTACTAAAAAAAAACCCAACTATTCTTGGGGTTGCGGTAAAGTCGGTAGCGTATCTATCAAAGCGTGTACAGTAAGAGACGTGGCGTCTTCTTCCTAAATATATAGTGCCACCCCCTGGTTGTGTGTGGTACTGCAGCTCAGTCCCGTTTGATTCAATGGAACAGAGTTTGTAGTACCAGATGCAACCTTAAAAGTCAAGGGTGGCGCTTTTTTTTTTATTATTTTCATTTGGAAGAAGGAAGCGTCAGAAAGTTAGGAGACTGAATCTGAGGTGTCCCGGTGACCACCCCCTGCGAGGTGGCGGCCATATTACCTGTCGCCCAGTCAGGAAACAGGACGACTCAATGACTAGACCAGTGTTACCTGCCCAGGGTGCCTCCAGCTGTTGTAAAACTACAACTCCGGAAGGCTGTCCGGGCATGCTGGGAGTTGTAGTTTTGCAACAGCTGGAGGCACCCTGGGCAGGTAACACTGGTCTAGATTTTACGCTTTGAAAACAAAAAACAACATTTTATATTGGAATGGATGGAAGTTTGATTGCTTGAGGATGATGGGAGTTGTAGTCTTGTATATATAGATATTCTATATAACCTAGTGGGCTCAGTTAGGCAGTGGGGGGTGAGGGGCACATAACAGATGTTTGTGGGGGTCTCCTGAGCTCATTATCACCTATGTTACCTCCAGAGCTGCACTCGCACTTCTGCTGGCTTTTGCAATAGGCACTATATTTATAGAGTTTACTAAATAAACTCCCACAATGCACTGCAGTTCAGACAGCCATCATGCAGTGCATTCAAGGTGTGAACACTACACCTCCCGCAGTGCAACAAAACTTAAAGGGGTATTCCAGGCCAAAACTTATATATATATATATATATATATATATATCAACTGGCTCCGGAAAGTTAAACATATTTGTAAATGACTTCTATTAAAAAATCTTAATCCTTCCAACAGTTATTAGCTTCTGAAGTTGAGTTGTTGTTTTCTGTCTAACTGCTCTCTGATGACTCACGTACCGGGAGCTGTGCAGTCCCTATGGGGATATTCTCCCATCATGCACAGCTCCCGGGACGTGACATCATCATTGAGCAGTTAAACAGAAAACAACAACTCAACTTCAGAAGCTAATAACTATTGGAAGGATTAAGATTTTTTTAATAGAAGTAATTTACAAATCTGTTTAACTTTCCGGAGCCAGTTGATATTTATATATAAAAAAAGGTTTTGCCTGGAATACCCCTTTAGGATACTGAGAAGAAGAATTTTTCGGATGCAGATTTGGAGGTGACTGGAGTAGGAAGGACGTAACAGCAAAGCCAGCAACGCTGGGCGTAAAGACAAAAAGTAACAGCAGAATTGTGAATGCAGCTCTGGAGGTAACTGGGGTATAACCGCATGTACCAGCAGAATTGTGAATGCAGCTCTGGAGGTAACTGGGGTATAACCGCATGTACCAGCAGAATTGTAAATGCAGCTCTGGAGGTAACTGGGGTATAACCGCGTGTACCAGCAGAATTGTAAATGCAGCTCTGGAGGTAACTGGGGTATAACCGCGTGTACCAGCAGAATTGTAAATGCAGCTCTGGAGGTAACTGGGGTATAACCGCATGTACCAGCAGAATTGTGAATGCAGCTCTGGAGGTAACTGGGGTATAACCGCATGTACCAGCAGAATTGTAAATGCAGCTCTGGAGGTAACTGGGGTATAACCGCGTGTACCAGCAGAATTGTAAATGCAGCTCTGGAGGTAACTGGGGTATAACCGCGTGTACCAGCAGAATTGTAAATGGAGCTCTGGAGGTAACTCAAGAGCATTGTGATGACGATAAGTGGAGTTCCCCTTTAAATTGATTCTACCGGATCAGCTGCAGTGTGTGGAGGCGACGCCCACCGGAAGGTGTCAGAACAGAACCGTGACCACTGGGCCGACCTGAGGGATCTACAGCCCTGGACTAACACAACCGGGCGCGTGCGGGATGCGGAGCCCTTAGATAGCGCCCGCTGGGGGCATAAGGTGGGGGCAGGGGAGACGTTCCTATAAAGGTGGCATCAATTCGGCTTTATCCCTCTCAGCGTAAAAATGTGACGGTATTGGGGCCCCCCGGGGTCCCTACTTCATCTTCTTCTCTGAGGCCAGACTGTCGTGGAGCTTGGAGACTTCAGGCTCAAACATGTCCATGACTAAGGTGCCGTTCTCATCAAAGAACTTGGCTATAGATCTGGTGAACTCGGCGTCGCGCTGCTGCTTGGTCCGGCCGCTGATGAAGGTGACCTTCAGGGTGTACTTGTCATCGAACCTGGGGGAGGAGCGAGAGGTCAGAGAAAGGATGTCAGGCTTGAGAGGCCTAACCCCCCCCACACAGAGGAGCCTGAGTCCTGCTAACCCCGCCCACACAGAGGAGCCCCAGAGTCCTGCTAACCCCGCCCACCACACAGAAGAGCCCCAGAGTCCTGCTAACCCCACCCACACAGAGGAGCCCGAGTCCTGCTAACCCCGCCCACACAGAGGAGCCCGAGTCCTGCTAACCCCGCCCACACAGGAGCCAGAGTCCTGCTAACCCCGCCCACACAGAAGAGCCCCAGAGTCCTGCTAACCCAGCCCACACAGAAGAGCCCCAGAGTCCTGCTAACCCCCGCCCACACAGAGGAGCCCGAGAGTCCTGCTAACCCCGCCCACACAGAAGAGCCCCAGAGTCCTGCTAACCCCGCCCACAAAGAGGAGCCCGAGTCCTGCTAACCCCGCCCACACAGAGGAGCCCCAGAGTCCTGCTAACCCCGCCCACACAGAGGAGCCCGAGTGCTGCTAACCCAGCCCACACAGAAGAGCCCCAGAGTCCTGCTAACCCCGCCCACACAGTGGAGCCCGAGAGTCCTGCTAACCCCGCCCACACAGAGGAGCCCCAGAGTCCTGCTAACCCCACCCACACAGAAGAGCCCCAGAGTCCTGCTAACCCCGCCCACACAGAAGAGCCCGAGAGTCCTGCTAACACCGCCCACACAGAGGAGCCCGAGTCCTGCTAACCCCGCCCACAAAGAGGAGCCCGAGAGTCCTGCTAACCCCGCCCACAAAGAGGAGCCCGAGTCCTGCTAACACCGCCCACACAGAGGAGCCCGAGAGAACCCCACCCACACAGAGGAGCCCGAGTCCTGCTAACCCCGCCACACAGAGGAGCCCCAGAGTCCTGCTAACCCCGCCCACACAGAGGAGCCCAGAGAGTCCTGCTAACCCCGCCCACACAGAGGAGCCCCAGAGTCCTGCTAACCCCGCCCACACAGAGGAGCCCAGAGAGTCCTGCTAACCCCGCCACACAGAGGAGCCCCAGAGTCCTGCTAACCCCGCCCACAAAGAGGAGCCCCAGAGTCCTGCTAACCCCGCCCACACAGAAGAGCCCCAGAGTCCTGCTAACCCCGCCCACACAGAAGAGCCCCAGAGTCATGCTAACCCCGCCCACACAGAGGAGCTCGAGAGTCCTGCTAACCCCTCCACAGAGGAGCCCCAGAGTCCTGCTAACCCCGCCCACACAGAGGAGCCCCAGAGTCCTGCTAACCCCGCCCACACAGAGGAGCCCCAGAGTCCTGCTAACCCCGCCCACACAGAGGAGCCCCAGAGTCCTGCTAACCCCGCCCACACAGAGGAGCCCCAGAGTCCTGCTAACCCCGCCCACACAGAGGAGCCCCAGAGTCCTGCTAACCCCGCCCACACAGAGGAGCCCCAGAGTCCTGCTAACCCCGCCCACACAGAGGAGCCCGAGAGTCCTGCTAACCCCGCCCACAAAGAGGAGCCCGAGAGTCCTGCTAACCCCGCCCACAAAGAGGAGCCCGAGAGTCCTGCTAACCCCGCCCACAAAGAGGAGCCCGAGAGTCCTGCTAACCCCGCCCACACAGAGGAGCCCGAGAGTCCTGCTAACCCCCGCCCACACAGAAGAGCCCCAGAGTCCTGCTAAGACCACCCACACAGGAGGAGCACGAGTCCTGCTAACCCCGCCCACATTTCTGCTAACCCCGCCCATATGGAAGTAGCCTGAGAGTCCGGCTCCCGTCCTCCTATACCATGATCCTTCTCCGCACTACGGCTCTTCTGTACATGGAATTTCCAATACACTCAGTAACCATCCTCTCTACCAGTGGTCTCTAAACTGTGGACCTGAAGATGTTGCAAAACTACAACTCCCAGCATGCCCAGACAGCCTTTGGCTGTCTGGGCATGCTGGGAGTTGTAGTTTTGCAACATCTGGAGGGTCGCAGTTTAGAGACCACTGATCCACACCAGTGCTGCATCTATGGCATTCTATTGGTGAACCAGACAGCTCAGGATGAACATCTGCCATCAAACCCATGTCAGACATCTGCTGGGCTGAGCCAGGTGTCACCTCTCACCTTTTCAGACTAGAAGACAGGTGCCAGATGTCGTCCGGGTCCATCCCTGCCGGGTCCTTTCTGTGGGCGACCAGGAAAATGCTCTTCTCCTTGTATGAGGTATAAACGGTCAGGACGCCCATCATCAGGAAATACGTGACCCAGGGTTAAGGGGAAAAAAACATGGACGCTGCTGCTGTCAGTATTACCTACTATAAGTCCCATCATGCCCTGAGACAAACTAGAGAGACAAGTTATACACTTGGACCAACAGAACCAGTACACACTCTAAATTTAAATATCCTTAAAGGGGTACTCCGCTGCTCAGCGTTCGGAACAAACTGTTCCAAATGCTGGAGCTGGGAGTTCGTGGCGCCATAGCCCCGCCGCCTCAATGCAAGTCTATGGGAGGGGGCGTGACGGCAGTCACGCCCCCTCCCATAGACTTGCATTGAGGGGGCGGGGCATGATGTAATGAGGGGTGGGGCTATGATGTCACGCGCTCCCAGTGCCGACAGTTTGTTCTAAACGCTGAGCAGTGGAATACCCCTTTGTTTCATACCTCATATGTTTCAACCGCTTTTATGGAGAAATAAAAATACTTTGGTTATACCATATCCCGTGTCACGGAGTCTGAAGTGGATCGAATGAAAGCAGCGCCACAGCAACGAAATTTTTGCCGCGCTACTCTGCCCCGGCCCCAACAAAATTTAAATATCAGCCCAGCGCTGCGCTATTCTGCACCCCCAACAAAAATTAATTATCAGCCCAGTGCTGCCCCCATCGGGGTAAATATTGATATGTCACCCGCATGCGCTGCCCTCCTCATCCTCATGTTTGTTGCGGCCGTATATGTGTGTGTATATATATATATATATATATATATATATATATATATATATATACACACACACACACACACACCGCCCAGCCCTAGTAGTGGGATAAAAATACAGTGAGTTATTTAAAGGTTGGGTAAAGCACAGAAAGAAGGGAGCATGACTGCAGGATCAGACTACACAGGATATCCTGATTTGTAGTCTGTTACCATGGAAACACTGTACCACAAAAGTCTGACGTTCGGTACCATGGACAACAACAAAAAAGGATATGATATGACGCAGAAGGCAAGAACGGGTTTAGATTCGGGGAAGGGATGGAGATAATCCCACACCAAGGCTACGATGGCGAACATACAGGAGATGGTGCAGATGATGAGGCGGCCATCAACGAGACAGAAGTTCTCCACATACTTATACTTCTCCAGGAGAACCTGAGGACAGAGAACATACAAGACCATTAGGGGGCAGTATTATAGTAGTTATGTTCTTGTATATAGGAGCAGTATTATAGTAGTTATGTTCTTGTATATAGGAGCAGTATTATAGTAGTTATGTTCTTGTATATAGGAGCAGTATTATAGTAGTTATAGTCTTGTATATAGGAGGCAGTATTATAGTAGTTATATTCTTGTATATAGGAGCAGTATTATAGTAGATATATTCTTGTATATAGGAGCAGTATTATAGTAGTTATATTCTTGTATATAGGAGCAGTATTATAGTAGTTATAGTCTTGTATATAGGAGGCAGTATTATAGTAGTTATATTCTTGTATATAGGAGCAGTATTATAGTAGATATATTCTTGTATATAGGAGCAGTATTATAGTAGTTATATTCTTGTATATAGGAGCAGTATTATAGTAGTTATATTCTTGTAGATAGGGGGCAGTATTATAGTAGTTATATTCTTGTATATAGGAGCAGTATTATAGTAGTTATATTCTTGTATATAGGAGCAGTATTATAGTGGTTATATTCTTGTATATAGGAGCAGTATTATAGTAGTTATGTTCTTGTATATAGGAGCAGTATTATAGTAGTTATATTCTTGTATATAGGAGCAGTATTATAGTAGTTATGTTCTTGTATATAGGAGCAGTATTATAGTAGTTATATTCTTGTATATAGGAGCAGTATTATAGTAGTTATATTCTTGTATATAGGAGGCAGTATTATAGTAGTTATATTCTTGTATATAGGAGCAGTATTATAGTAGTTATATTTTTGTATATAGGGAGCAGTATTATAGTAGTTATATTCTTGTATATAGGAGACAGTATTATAGTAGTTATATTCTTGTATATAGGAGCAGTATTATAGTAGTTATATTCTTGTATATAGGAGCAGTATTATAGTAGTTATATTCTTGTATATAGGAGCAGTATTATAGTAGTTATATTCTTGTATATAGGAGGCAGTATTATAGTAGTTATATTCTTGTATATAGGAGCAGTATTATAGTAGTTATGTTCTTGTATATAGGAGGCAGTATTATAGTAGTTATATTCTTGTATATAGGAGCAGTATTATAGTAGTTATATTCTTGTATATAGGGGTAGTATTATGGTAGTTATATTCTTGTATATAGGAGGCAGTATTATAGTAGTTATATTCTTGTATATAGGAGGCAGTATTATAGTAGTTATGTTCTTGTATATAGGAGGCAATATTATAGTAGCTATGTTCTTGTATATAGGAGCAGTATTATAGTAGTTATATTCTTGTATATAGGAGCAGTATTATAGTAGTTATATTCTTGTATATAGGAGCAGTATTATAGTAGTTATATTCTTGTATATAGAAGCAGTATTATAGTAGTTATATTCTTGTATATAGGAGCAGTATAGTAGTTATATTCTTGTATATAGGAGCAGTATTATAGTAGTTACGTTCTTGTATATAGGAGGCAGTATTATAGTAGTTACATTCTTGTATATAGGAGTCAGTATTATAGTAGTTATATTCTTGTATATAGGAGCAGTATTATAGTAGTTATATTCTTGTATATAGGAGCAGTATTATAGTAGTTATGTTCTTGTATATAGGAGGCAGTATTATAGTAGTTATATTCTTGTATATAGGGGCAGTATTATAGTAGTTATATTCTTGTATATAGGAGCAGTATTATAGTAGTTATATTCTTGTATATAGGAGCAGTATTATAGTAGATATATTCTTGTATATAGGAGCAGTATTATAGTAGTTATATTCTTGTATATAGGGGGCAGTATTATAGTAGTTATATTCTTGTATATAGGAACAGTATTATAGTAGTTATATTCTTGTATATAGGAGCAGTATTATAGTAGTTATGTTCTTGTATATAGGAGGCAATATTATAGTAGCTATGTTCTTGTATATAGGAGCAGTATTATAGTAGTTATATGTTTGTGTATAGGAGCAGTATTATAGTAGTTATATTTTTGTACAAAGGAGCAGTATTATAGTAGTTATATTCTTGTATATAGGAGCAGTATTATAGTAGATATATTCTTGTATATAGGAGCAGTATTATAGTAGTTATATTCTTGTATATAGGAGCAGTATTATAGTAGATATATTCTTGTATATAGGAGCAGTATTATAGTAGTTATATTCTTGTATATAGGGGGCAGTATTATAGTAGATATATTCTTGTATATAGGAGCAGTATTATAGTAGTTATATTCTTGTATATAGGGGGCAGTATTATAGTAGTTATATTCTTGTATATAGGAACAGTATTATAGTAGTTATATTCTTGTATATAGGGGCAGTATTATAGTAGTTATATTCTTGTATATAGGAGCAGTATTATAGTAGTTATATTCTTGTATATAGGAGGCAGTATTATAGTAGTTGTATTCTTGTATATAGGGGCAGTATTATAGTAGTTATATTCTTGTATATAGGAGCAGTATTTTAGTATATAGGAGCAGTATTATAGTAGTTATGTTCTTGTATATAGGAGGCAGTATTATAGTAGTTATATTCTTGTATATAGGAGCAGTATTATAGTAGTTATATTCCTGTATATAGGGGCAGTATTATAGTAGTTATATTCTTGTATATAGGAGCAGTATTATAGTAGTTATGTTCTTGTATATAGGAGGCAGTATTATAGTAGTTATATTCTTGTATATAGGAGTCAGTATTATAGTAGTTATATTCTTGTATATAGGAGCAGTATTATAGTAGTTATATTCTTGTATATAGGGGCAGTATTATAGTAGTTATATTCTTGTATATAGGAGCAGTATTATAGTAGTTATATTCTTGTATATAGGAGCAGTATTATAGTAGTTATATTCTTGTATATAGGAGCAGTATTATAGTAGTTATATTCTTGTATATAGGAGAAGTATTATAGTAGTTGTATTCTTGTATATAGGGGCAGTATTATAGTAGTTATATTCTTGTATATAGGAGCAGTATTATAGTAGTTATATTCTTGTATATAGGAGCAGTATTATAGTAGTTATATTCTTGTATATAGGAGAAGTATTATAGTAGTTGTATTCTTGTATATAGGGGCAGTATTATAGTAGTTATATTCTTGTATATAGGAGCAGTATTATAGTAGTTCTATTCTTGTACATAGGAGCAGTATTATAGTAGTTATATTCTTGTATATATGAGTCAGTATTATAGTAGTTATATTCTTGTATATAGGGGCAGTATTATAGTAGTTATATTCTTGTATATAGGAGCAGTATTATAGTAGTTATATTCTTGTACATAGGAGCAGTATTATAGTAGTTATATTCTTGTATATAGGAGAAGTATTATAGTAGTTGTATTCTTGTATATAGGGGCAGTATTATAGTAGTTATATTCTTGTATATAGGAGCAGTATTATAGTAGTTATATTCTTGTACATAGGAGCAGTATTATAGTAGTTATATTCTTGTATATATGAGTCAGTATTATAGTAGTTATATTCTTGTATATAGGAGCAGTATTATAGTAGTTATATTCTTGTATATAGGAGCAGTATTATAGTAGTTATATTCTTGTATATAGGATCAGTATTATAGTAGTTATATTCTTGTATATAGGAGCAGTATTATAGTAGTTATATTCTTGTATATAGGAGACAGTATTATAGTAGTTATATTCTTGTATATAGGAGCAGTATTATAGCAGTTATATTCTTGTATATAGGAGACGGTATTATAGTAGTTATAGTCTTGTATATAGGAGCAGTATTATAGTAGTTATATTCTTGTATATAGGAGCAGTATTATAGTAGTTATATTCTTGTATGTAGGAGCAGTATTATAGTAGTTATATTCTTGTATATAGGAGCAGTATTATAGCAGTTATATTCTTGTATATAGGAGACGGTATTATAGTAGTTATAGTCTTGTATATAGGAGCAGTATTATAGTAGTTATATTCTTGTATATAGGAGCAGTATTATAGTAGTTATATTCTTGTATATAGGAGCAGTATTATAGTAGTTATATTCTTGTATATAGGAGACAGTATTATAGCAGTTATATTCTTGTATATAGGAGCAGTATTATAGCAGTTATATTCTTGTATATAGGAGCAGTATTATAGCAGTTATATTCTTGTATATAGGAGCAGTATTATAGTAGTTATATTCTTGTATATAGGAGACAGTATTATAGTAGTTATATTCTTGTATATAGGAGCAGTATTATAGCAGTTATATTCTTGTATATAGGAGACGGTATTATAGTAGTTATATTCTTGTATATAGGGGCAGTATTATAGTAGTTATATTCTTGTATATAGGAGCAGTATTATAGTAGTTATGTTCTTGTATATAGGAGGCAGTATTATAGTAGTTGTATTCTTGTATATAGGGGCAGTATTATAGTAGTTATATTCTTGTATATAGGAGCAGTATTTTAGTATATAGGAGCAGTATTATAGTAGTTATGTTCTTGTATATAGGAGGCAGTATTATAGTAGTTATATTCTTGTATATAGGAGCAGTATTATAGTAGTTATATTCTTGTATATAGGGGCAGTATTATAGTAGTTATGTTCTTGTATATAGGAGCAGTATTATAGTAGTTATATTCTTGTATATAGGAGCAGTATTATAGTAGTTATGTTCTTGTATATAGGAGGCAGTATTATAGTAGTTATATTCTTGCATATAAGAGCAGTATTATAGTAATTATATTCTTGTATATAGGAGCAGTATTATAGTAGATATATTCTTGTATATATGAACAGTATTATAGTAGATATATTCTTGTATATAGGAGCAGTATTATAGTAGTTATAGTCTTGTATATAGGAGGCAGTATTATAGTAGTTATATTCTTGTATATAGGAGCAGTATTATAGTAGTTATATTGTTGTATATAGGAGCAGTATTATAGTAGATATATTCTTGTATATAGGAGCAGTATTACCTTTTTGGCTGCATCGTCCAGCGAATTCTTGACAGCAGATCCGTCCCATTTGTCGATTTTTACAGGTTTGTCATCAATTTTCCACTGAAATAAATAGAACATCGCACGATAAAGAGGAGCGCCTGATATCGGTCACATAAGATGTAAACGTTGCGGTACCCCCATCAGTCTAGTCAATAATATCTAAGCTACATCACAAATCTGCCTCCTGTACTTACAGTTTGTTACAATGTATCACTGGCAAAACTACAACTCCTATCATTGCCTCGACAGCAGATTATTAAAGACCAATCATTGTGGATAGGTCACTGATATACAGTTCAAGTACTGATAGTTTGTTACAATGTATCAGCACAGGTATATTAGTCGACAGGATTTTCTATTCTGGATATATAATTGTTACAAACCCTCAGCTGTGAGAAGAATTAGGTCAGGATAGGTTGTAAGGCTGTTGTCGACTACAACCCCCAGCATGTATATTTTGCAACAGCATAAGAGGCACAGGTTTGGGTACATTGCTCTTGGTCAGAGTTTCCTAACTAGTGCATAAAGCAAAACTACAACTCACAGCATGCCCAGATAGGCACGCTATTAGGTAGAAGCCCCCAGAAGGTAGGGAATCCCCCCTCCCCCCTATTAGGTAGAAGCCCCCAGAAGGTAGGGAATCCCCCCCCCCCCCCCCTATTAGGTAGAAGCCCCCAGAAGGTAGGGAATCCCCCCCCCCTATTAGGTAGAAGCCCCCAGAAGGTAGGGAATCCCCCCCCCCATTAGGTGGAAGCCCCCAGTAAGTAGGGAGGGATTTCCCCTATTAGGTGGAAGCCCCCAGCACCAAGTAGGGAATCCCTCTTAATAGGTAGTAGGCCCCAGTAGACAAGGAATTCCTGCTTTAGGTATAAGCCCCCCCCCCCAGTAAGCAGGTAATTCCCCTATCAGGTAGAAGCCCCCCCAGTAAGCAGGTAATTCCCCTATTAGGTATAAGCCCCCAATAAGCAGGTAATTCCCCTATTAGGTATAAGCCCCCCAATAAGCAGGTAATTCCCCTATTAGGTATAAGCCCCCAATAAGCAGGTAATTCCCCTATTAGGTATAAGCCCCCCCCCCAATAAGCAGGTAATTCCCCTATTAGGTAGAAGCCCCCCCCCCAATAAGCAGGTAATTCCCCTATTAGGTAGAAGCCCCCCCCAATAAGCAGGTAATTCCCCTATTAGGTAGAAGCCCCCAATAAGCAGGTAATTCCCCTATTAGGTATAAGCCCCCCCAATAAGCAGGTAATTCCCCTATTAGGTATAAGCCCCCCCAATAAGCAGGTAATTCCCCTATTAGGTATAAGCCCCCCAATAAGCAGGTAATTCCCCTATTAGGTATAAGCCCCCAATAAGCAGGTAATTCCCCTATTAGGTATAAGCCCCCCCAATAATCAGGTAATTCCCCTATTAGGTATAAGCCCCCCCAATAATCAGGTCATTCCCCTATTAGGTATAAGCCCCCAATAAGCAGGTAATTCCCCTATTATGTATAAGCCCCCAATAAGCAGGTAATTCCCATATTAGGTATAAGCCCCCCAATAAGCAGGTAATTCCCCTATTAGGTATAAGCCCCCCAATAAGCAGGTAATTCCCCTATTAGGTATAAGCCCCCCCCCCCAATAAGCAGGTAATTCCCCTATTCGGTATAAGCCCCCCCCCCCCCCAATAAGCAGGTAATTCCCCTATTAGGTATAAGCCCCACAATAAGCAGGTAATTCCCCTATTAGGTATAAGCCCCCAATAAGCAGGTAATTCCCCTATTAGGTATAAGCCCCCCAATAAGCAGGTAATTCCCCTATTAGGTATAAGCCCCCAATAAGCAGGTAATTCCCCTATTAGGTATAAGCCCCCAATAAGCAGGTAATTCCCCTATTAGGTATAAGCCCCCCAATAATCAGGTAATTCCCCTATTAGGTATAAGCCCCCCAATAATCAGGTAATTCCCCTATTAGGTATAAGCCCCCCAATAATCAGGTAATTCCCCTATTAGGTATAAGCCCCCAATAAGCAGGTAATTCCCTTATTAGGTATAAGCCCCCAATAAGCAGGTAATTCCCCTATTCGGTATAAGCCCCCAATAAGCAGGTAATTCCCCTATTAGGTATAAGCCCCCCAATAAGCAGGTAATTCCCCTATTAGGTATAAGCCCCCAGTAAGCAGGTAATTCCCCTATTAGGTATAAGCCCCCCAATAAGCAGGTAATTCCCCTATTAGGTATAAGCACCCAATAAGCAGGTAATTCCCCTATTAGGTATAAGCCCCCCAATAAGCAGGTAATTCCCCTATTAGGTATAAGCCCCCCCCCCCAATAAGCAGGTAATTCCCCTATTCGGTATAAGCCCCCCCCCCAATAAGCAGGTAATTCCCCTATTAGGTATAAGCCCCCCAATAAGCAGGTAATTCCCCTATTAGGTATAAGCCCCCCAATAAGCAGGTAATTCCCCTATTAGGTATAAGCCCCCAATAAGCAGGTAATTCCCCTATTAGGTATAAGCCCCCAATAAGCAGGTAATTCCCCTATTAGGTATAAGCCCCCCAATAAGCAGGTAATTCCCCTATTAGGTATAAGCCCCCAATAAGCAGGTAATTCCCCTATTAGGTATGAGCCCCCAATAAGCAGGTAATTCCCCTATTAGGTATAAGCCCCCAATAAGCAGGTAATTCCCCTATTCGGTATAAGCCCCCAATAAGCAGGTAATTCCCCTATTCGGTATAAGCCCCCAATAAGCAGGTAATTCCCCTATTCGGTATAAGCCCCCAATAAGCAGGTAATTCCCCTATTAGGTATAAGCCCCCAGTAAGCAGGTAATTCCCCTATTCGGTAGAAGCCCCCAATAAGCAGGTAATTCCCCTATTCGGTATAAGCCCCCAATAAGCAGGTAATTCCCCTATTATGTATAAGCCCCCAATAAGCAGGTAATTCCCCTATTAGGTATAAGCCCCCAGTAAGCAGGTAATTTCCCTATCAGGTATAAGCCCCCAATAAGCAGGTAATTCCCCTATTAGGTATAAGCCCCCAATAAGCAGGTAATTCCCTTATTAGGTATAAGCCCCCAATAAGCAGGTAATTCCCCTATTAGGTATAAGCACCCAATAAGCAGGTAATTCCCCTATTAGGTATAAGCCCCCAATAAGCAGGTAATTCCCCTATTAGGTATAAGCCCCCCCCCCCAATAAGCAGGTAATTCCCCTATTAGGTATAAGCCCCCAATAAGCAGGTAAGTCCCCTATTAGGTATAAGCCCCCCAATAAGCAGGTAAGTCCCCTATTAGGTATAAGCCCCCAATAAGCAGGTAAGTCCCCTATTAGGTATAAGCCCCCAATAAGCAGGTAAGTCCCCTATTCGGTATAAGCCCCCAATAAGCAGGTAAGTCCCCTATTAGGTATAAGCCCCCAATAAGCAGGTAAGTCCCCTATTAGGTATAAGCCCCCAATAAGCAGGTAATTCCCCTATTAGGTAGAAGCCCCCCAATAAGCAGGTAATTCCCCTATTAGGTATAAGCCCCCAATAAGCAGGTAATTCCCCTATTAGGTATAAGCCCCCCAATAAGCAGGTAATTCCCCTATTAGGTAGAAGCCCCCAATAAGCAGGTAATTCCCCTATTAGGTATAAGCCCCCAATAAGCAGGTAATTCCCCTATCAGGTATAAGCCCCCAATAAGCAGGTAATTCCCCTATTAGGTATAAGCCCCCAATAAGCAGGTAATTCCCCTATTAGGTATAAGCCCCCCAATAAGCAGGTAATTCCCCTATTAGGTATAAGCCCCCAATAAGCAGGTAATTCCCCTATTAGGTATAAGCCCCCAATAAGCAGGTAATTCCCCTATTAGGTATAAGCCCCCCCCCCAATAAGCAGGTAATTCCCCTATTCGGTATAAGCCCCCCCCCCAATAAGCAGGTAATTCCCCTATTCGGTATAAGCCCCCCCCCCAATAAGCAGGTAATTCCCCTATTAGGTATAAGCCCCCCAATAAGCAGGTAATTCCCCTATTAGGTATAAGCCCCCCAATAAGCAGGTAATTCCCCTATTAGGTATAAGCCCCCAATAAGCAGGTAATTCCCCTATTCGGTATAAGCCCCCAATAAGCAGGTAATTCCCCTATTAGGTATAAGCCCCAATAAGAAGGTAATTCCCCTATTAGGTATAAGCCCCCAGTAAGCAGGTAATTCCCCCTATCAGGTATAAGCCCCCAGTAAGCAGGTAATTCCCCTATCAGGTATAAGCCCCCAATAAGCAGGTAATTCCCCTATTAGGTATAAGCCCCCCAATAAGCAGGTAATTCCCCTATTAGGTATAAGCCCCCCAATAAGCAGGTAATTCCCCTATTAGGTATAAGCCCCCAATAAGCAGGTAATTCCCCCTATTCGGTATAAGCCCCCAATAAGCAGGTAATTCCCCTATTAGGTATAAGCCCCCCAATAAGCAGGTAATTCCCCTATTAGGTATAAGCCCCCAATAAGCAGGTAATTCCCTTATTAGGTATAAGCCCCCAATAAGCAGGTAATTCTCCTGTTAGGTATAAGCCCCCAATAAGCAGGTAATTCCCCTATTCGGTATAAGCCCCCAATAAGCAGGTAATTCCCCTATTAGGTATAAGCCCCCCAATAAGCAGGTAATTCCCCTATTAGGTATAAGCCCCCAATAAGCAGGTAATTCCCCTATTAGGTATAAGCCCCCAATAAGCAGGTAATTCCCTTATTAGGTATAAGCCCCCAGTAAGCAGGTAATTCCCCTATTAGGTATAAGCCCCCCAATAAGCAGGTAATTCCCCTATTAGGTAGAAGCCCCCCAATAAGCAGGTAATTCCCCTATTAGGTAGAAGCCCCCAGTATTTTGCTTAAAAAATAAATAAAATAAAATAAAAAATGTATATAATAAATAAATATCTATACAATAAATAAATGTATATAATAAAAAAATATAAATATATATATATATATATATATATATATATATATATATATTTTATACTGTTTCTATTCCTCTCTCTCAAAAAAAAAAAAAGTTTGATATATTTTAATTTATTTTATTTTTTGTAAGATTTTGAATGAGAGAGGAATGGAAACAATTTACGGTATAAAACGTCTGAACTTCTCCCGACACGATGGGTTAATCTCATTTTACGAGACGAGGTTTGTTATCTATAAATTCTCTGCATTTTATAGACGCCTCTTTGGCGCGGTGTTACGGCTCCGCTCGCTCGGCTTTCACATTTTTTATTTTTTTTTTTCCTTTCGTCTGGTTTTCAGCTCGGAGGTAAAAATTATAAGGATATTAAAAGGTCTTCGGCGATAATGAAAGACGAGCGG